>NC_064923.1:453177689-453480719 GCF_023897955.1 Schistocerca gregaria
TGAATCTCAGTTTGGCATCTGCTTTACCGACGATCAACTTTATATGACCATTCCATTTTAAATCACTCCTAATGCGTACTCCCAGATAATTTATGGAATTAACTGCTCCCAGTTGCTGACCTGCTATATTGTAGCTAAATGGTAAGGGATCTTTCTTTTTATGTATTTTCAGCACATTACACTTGTCTATACTGAGATTCAACTGCCATTCCCTGCACCATGCGTCAATTCGCTGCAGATCCTCCTGCATTTCAGTACAATTTTCCATTGTTACAACCTCTCGAAATACCACAGCATTATCCGCAAAAAGCCTCAGTGAACTTCCGATGTCATCCACAAGGTCATTTATGTATATTGTGAATAGCAACGGTCCTACGACACTCTCCTGCGGCACACCTGAAATCACTCTTACTTCGGAAGACTTCTCTTCATTGAAAATGACATGCTGCGTTCTGTTATCGAGGAACTCTTCAATCCAATCACACAATTGGTCTGATAGTCCATATGCTCTTACTTTGTTCATTAAACGACTGTGGGGAACTGTATCGAACACCTTGTGGAAGTCAAGAAACAGGGCATCTACCTGGGAACCCGTGTCTATGGCCCTCTGAGTCTCGTGGACGAATAGCGCGAGCTGGGTTTCACACGATCGTCTTTTTCGAAACCCATGCTGATTCCTACAGAGTAGCTTTCTAGTCTCCAGAAAAGTCATTATACTCGAACATAGTATGTGTTCCAAAATTCTACAACTGATCGAAGTTAGAGATATAGGTCTATAGTTCTGCACATCTGTTCGAAGTCCCTTCTTGAAAACGGGGATGACCTGTGCTCTTTTCGAATCCTTTGGAACGCTACGCTCTTCTAGAGACCTACGGTACACAGCTGCAAGAAGGGGGCAAGTTCCCTCGCGTAGTCTGTGTAAAATCGATCTGGTATCCCATCAGGTCCAGCGGCCTTTCCTCTCTTGAGCGATTTTAATTGTTTCTCTATCCCTCTGTCGTCTGTTTCGATATCTACCATTTTGTCATCTGTGCGACAATCTAGAGAAGGAACTACAGTGCAGACTTCCTCTGTGAAACGGCTTTGGAAAAAGACATTTAGTATTTCGGCCTTTAGTCTGTCATCCTCTGATTCAGTACCATTTTGGTCACAGAGTGTCTGGACATTTTGTTTTGATCCACCTACCGTTTTAACATAAGACCAAAATAGGTTGTGTCTTCGCCTTTTTCGGCGGTGGTGAATCCACATGTAGCTACTGCTTGTTTTTCTTGTATTGCCTCGGAGTCATAGCGATGCACCCAACATCCGTCCACGGTGATTAGGGGGCTAAAGAAATATCCTGGATTGGCCTGACGGAACTGCGACGTTTCCGTTGCTGCTTCGGCTGGGCGAGCTTTTTGTATGAGTATAGATAGTCACGAAACCCAGCAGGCAATGGCTTTTATCATTTTCAAAATGTCGTGTAAGATGTTGAAAACCGGTCCATGACTGATTTTCACTTTTTCCATTATCGCCTCGATTGTAATACACTGGTCTTCCACGGTCAGGGCCTCCCCACACTTTTCTTACGGTTTCCAGTTCTTCACTAGGACAGGGTCTGTGACTTCGTTATTGTTCAGTTGTGGTTCTGACTTGTTGGAACACGCTGGAAGCCAATGCGCCACGTAACCACTGTGTCGTAGGATCGCGCAATATTTCCCTACACCTCCATCAACTCACCACAAATTACATTTTTTTTATATTGTTCCAGCGTTGTTGCCTTCCAGCTTCAGAAAACGGATTAGCGCACGATACTATAACGGTCTGCGCCATTTTGTTCCGGCTCACCTAGCGGCGCCCTATGGTATTGTAGCGCAGGGATTTCAGTGTGTATCAGGACTCCAGAAATGAACAAGCAAGCAAACAAAATTTTGATTACATATATTTTCAAAGTGAGAATTAAAACTGTATCGCCAGCCTAACACAGTCGAAGCAAGAATCGACTTGGTGTCAAACATTTTTTAATGGATTTCATATGCTGATGCTTGTGTTTAATACGTAATTATACCTTGTTAGAATTTCGTCTACGTTTACTGGCAAACAGCACGGATTCACAAAATATCGTTCTTATGAAACACACCTAGTCCTATTCTCATTAAGTAATGACTGCTGTCGACTGCGTATGTCAATTAGGTTACATATTTCTACATTTCCAAAAGGCTTTTGACACTGTTCCTCAAAAGAGACATCTAGTGAAATTGCGTGCCTGTGGAGTATCGTCTCAGTTGTGCTCCTGGATTCGTGAATTTCTGTCTGAAGTTCATAGTAACTGACGGAAAGTTCCTGATCTAAAAAAACAACAACATATGAGACACTCTGAGCAGTCCTGTTAGTTTTTTTGTTTTGTTTTGTTTTTTTGTTTTTTGCGGATAATGCTGTCATTCACCGTCTTGTAAAGCCATCAGACGATCAAAACCAATTGCAAAATTATTTAGACAAGAAATCGGAGTGGTGCAAAAAAGGACAATTGACTGTAAATAATTAAAAGTGTGAAGTCATCCACATGATTACTATGAGAACTCCGCTAAATTTCGGTTACGAACAACTTAAATTGGAACAATCCCATAGATAATGTTGTGACTGAGATTTATTGGCAGAGCGCTTAGAAAGTGGAGTCGTTCTGCCAAAGAGACTGCTTACACCACACTTGTCTGCCCTCTTCTGGAGTATTGCTACGCGCTGTGGGATCCGCGTGAGATGAGATTGACGAAGGGCATGGAAAAGGTTCAAAGAAGAGTGAGTGCCACCGTCATGATACGTGATTTGAGTGATAATAATTAAAGCAAAGCATTTTTGGTTGCGTCAGGATCTTCACGCAAAATTTCATTCACCATCTTCCTCCTCCCATTGCGAAAATATTCTATTGGGGGCTACCTACACTGGGAGAAGTTATCATCGTGATAAAATATGAGAAATCAGAGCTCGCACAAAAAAAAAATAATAATAATTTCTCATTTTTCCCGTGCGCCGTTGGAAAGAGGAACGGTAGAGAAATAGCTTGCAAGAGGTTCGATGAACCTTCTGTCAGTCACTTAATTGTGAATTACAGATTAATCATGTTAATGTAGTGATTATGAGTGTAAACTTGCCGTATCTGACTTGGTAGGGATAAAAGTTCATCAGCTAGACATAAACGTAAATAGGATTCGTCGAGAGGTGACAGCGGAACTAAAACTAGCCTCATAATCTTAAGTGAATACTTTTCAACTAGTCCAGTTTATAAATGAAATACACAATATTTTTATATGTTAAACAGGACAGAGCTTGCTGAGTTCACGGGTTCTCAGCTTATAAGACCATCTTTAAGACTTTAAGTGACTCGGCGTCAAAGAAGTTACGAGGATATTTCGGAAAGTAAAGAGACACCGTACGCCAGAGGATCAGAAGAGTTTTGGCGAACAAGTTGTCAACACTGGTGTTAACCTTGAACCGTTAGCTTTCTCCTCGCGGTCGTTCGGCAGTTGAACGTTGCTTCTGGTTGGAGTAGGTCGTATTTAAAAGGGCTGCGCCGATTCAGAATCCCGCCAAATGCGAAGTGCTCTCCGTCATGTTTTCTTCATGCAAAAGGTCAGCCACCAGCGGATATTCACAAAGAAATTGTTTCTGTTTGTGGGAACATTATGAATCGACAAAATGTACCGCAATGGTGTCGCCATTTCTCTGTAGGTAGGACCGATGTTCATGACGAACAAAGAACAGGTCGGCCATCTGTGATCTCTGATGGCCTTGTTCGGAGAACGGAGGAAGCAATTCGTGCGAATAGATGTCTCACATTGAAAGAATTGCTTCAGATTATACCGGACGTGTCAATGACAACTCTTTATGACATTGTGACTGTCAAGTTAGGGTACAGGAAATGTTGTGCGCACTGGGTTCCAAAACTGTTAACGGAAGAACACAAAAAGAAAAGGATGGGCTTTGCACTAGACTTCTTCACACGCTGTGCTGTCTCAGGTGATGAGTTCCTTGATCACATTGTGACAGGTGACGAGACGTGGGTTTATCACCATACACTTGAATCCAAGCAACAATCAATGTAATGGCGCCATTCGAATTCACCAAAAGCCAAGAAATGCAAAACGTTGATTTCAGCGAAGAATACCATGGCTTCTGTTTTTTGGGGCAGACAAGGCATTCTTCTGTTGGAATTTATGCCTCCTGGAACGACAATTAATGCTGCTGCATATTGCCAGACTTTGAAACGTCTTCGAAGGGCAATTCAAAACAAACTCAGGGGAATGCTGACAAGTGGAGTCCGCTTGCTTGATGACAACGCTCGGCCTCACACAGCGCTCATAACCAAACACTACTCAAACAATTCAAATGGGACTTATTGGACCATCCGTCATACAGCCCGGACCTTGCGCCCACCGACTTCCATGTTTTCTGTTACCTGAAATCACATCTTGGTGAAAAATCATTCTACGGCGATGAAGAGATCAAAGATGAAGTTGAAATGTGGTTACAAAAAAAGGCGGCAACCTTCTATGACTGGGGGATACAAAAGCTTGTACAGCGACTTAACAATTGTTTGGATAACGGAGGTGATTATGTCGAAAAATAACAAATAATCCAGTTAATAAGATGTAACTGGCGTTTTCTAAATAAATGTTTTTTTCTAAATAAATGTCCTGTTTAAGGACTGCGAACCATTGTATCTTTTACTTTTCGAAATGCCATGGTACATTACTCGTAAACAACATTTGAAAAGATGGTTCAACATGAACACAGCTCGAGGTTGCTGAATTACGAGTCCACATTTGCTGAGCATGTACTGAATGAGGCCCACAGTACCTCCAACAGTCCCATGTCCTCCACTTAGCAAACAAAGGCCGAAAATACAACCTGTTGGAAGCTCTGGAAATCAACAAACATCTGGCCCATAGTTCTGATTTAATATTAAGTGACCGGGCACAGCTCAATATTTCGCCTCTTATAGACTTCGCTTAATCCACACAGTTTTCCAATGCTTCCCACACTGTCTGCTCCATTTCACTCCTTCATTTTACTGTGTGCCTATGTCCTCTATGGTTACAGTTTTCATTTCGAACTTTTACTGTCTCTGTATTACTTCCCATAGGTAATACGGAATTAGGGAATATAAAATTCTTTATTTCTATTTTCAGCAGTTAATTTTCTTTTGTTGAGATTGTTAATTTAATGTAAATGATTATGTAGGCACTGTTTTATGTTTCTTTTCTTGGTTTGCTCTTTAAATATAAATGTACATTAATTGCACCACCAATGCACTCTCAAAGACGGTATTTACTGTGTGTTCGTGCCTCATTTAAGATGAGTAACATCTTTTCCAGTGTTTTTTACAAGTGCTGTAACTTCTTGGACGATAACAATCGGTTAACGTCTGATGATGGTCCTTAATGCCGTAAAAAACCATTCAACTCAATAACATAAGTACTGTAGAATATACATAATATTGTGTGTTCCGTTTATAATTATGTTGTTCTACTAAGTAACCACGGAAGCATCAGTTAACATAATCAGTTGAAGCAAATCGGGAGAGAAACACAACTTTGACCATTCAGTGGAGCGGCAGAGTCTTGTAGACACTGTAAGGACATGATCATCAACGAGAAAAGTTTTTGCTTGCGTATTAATTACGCAACCTGGCCTTGACCATAGTTCCTCAGAAAACTACAACGCGCTACCAGTGACTAGCAGGAAAGTCTCCTCAGAGCAGTCAACTGTGGACGAAAACTGGTAGTCACGCTCCGACAAGACTACATCGCTACATCAAGCGGTTCGCTGCCTCTGCTTCGTTGCAACTGCTTCTATTCGGGGAGCAGGAAATTCACTTTCACATGAAACTGTTAAACACAGTGATAGCTGATCTGTGAAGGTCAGAAATTAAGTTCCCGTAGTTAGCTGGAAATGCAGCGTATACGTGAGAGCTATGACGTAACAAACATAATACGACAACCGGAGAAGTCTCGACTGCTATCAATAGCGCTGCAGCAGAATTAAATGCGCGGCTCTTATTGTTTCACACGCCAACTACGAGAGTCGGTCTGCGATAAAGTTTGTTAATGCACAAAACGCCGATGTAAATTCGGTACAGGCCGAGGTCGTGGGCAAACAGATGGCGCAACGCTGGTGTAGGCAATTTTCTGTTTTCCGAAGGTCGTCAAAGTGTCCATATTTAAGAGGGCCACGGACGACCGTTCCGCCACGAACCTGCGACAACTCATTATAAAGATCTTTTATTTTTCTATTTACTGCTAACTACGAGGTGTGACCAAGAAGTAACGGGAATTTGTTAGTTTCACTGACTTGATACATCCGATTTTCAGTTTAATTTAATCATGTTGATACGCATGATTGTGATGTATGTTTGATTTTCACATGTTTCGAATACTTAGTTTATAGTTAACAGTCGACAAGGTTATACGTGTTTTCGAGTGCTCGACGAATTTTTGCTTTTGAGAAACATGAATCAAAGAATTTGCGTTAAGTCTTACTCGAAAATGGAATAAAGTGCAACACGGCATTCGAAAAGTGGCTGTGGCTTTTGGCGAATCTGCTATTGGTAAGGCAAGAATTTAAGTGTGGTATAAAGGTTTCAAAGAGGGTCGAGAAGACGTTTAAGGCGACGAGCACTCTGGTTGCCCTAGCACATCAATTACTGACGACAATGTGGAAAGAGTAAAGACAATGGTTCTGGAAAGTCACCGAATCACCATCAGAGAGGTTGCTGATGAAGTCGGCGTATCCTTTGGCTCATGCCACGCAATATTTTCGGGTGTTTTGGACACGAAACGTGTAACACCAAAGTTTGTTTCGAAACTTTGAATTTCGGCCAAAAGCGACGCCGCCTAGACATCGCTCAGGAATTGCTAAATGAGGTCGACAAAAGCACAGAAGTTCTAAAGAAAGCTCTAACAGATGACGAAACAAGGGTATACGGGCGTGACGTTGAAACCAGAGCCCATCTTCCCAATGTAAACTGCCTAAAGAGCGAAGACCGAAAAAAAAAAAAATTGACAAGGTCGATCACATGTGAACGTTCTTCTCACTGTTTTCTTATTTTATAGTGGGTAAGTGCATCATGAGCTCCTGCCTTATGGTCATACGATCAATAAGGAATACTATTTGGAAGCTATGCGCCGTTCGTGTGAAGTAATTGGAAGAAAACGACCAGAACTGCGGCAAAACCACTCGTGGAAATTGTATCACGATAGTGCTCTCGCTCACACGTCAATGCTTGTTCATAATATTTTGGCCAAAAACAAATCCGTTTTGTTGCCCAGCCACCGTATTCGCCGGACATGATCCTTTGCAACTTCTTTCTATTCCCGGGGCTGAAGAGAACCGTGAAAGGACATCGTTTTGCCACCACTCATGAGATAAAAACAGAATCGCTGAAGGAGCTGAACATCTTAACGAAAAGTGAGTTCCAGAAGTGCTTCCAAGATTGGAAAAAGCACTATTTCTTAATATTTTAACAGAGTTGCATCTTTAAACACTTCGAAACTTAAAACTAACTAGGAACTTGTATGCTTAAAATTAACGATTTATGTGTTTAAATGGTGGGAAAATTAGAAGATAGGCGAGAGTTTTGATTTATAGAATGCCACCACCGTTACTGCCCAGAAGAGAGCACCTCAGAAAGGCATCGAACTTTTTGCTCTTGGGCAGCCGACACCCGATGTATTACTCACTGGCCCATGGCGAGAACCTCAGCTGTACTTAGGACCTCTCTGACTCAAATGACGGGGTACAAAATCTAGGTTAGGTTCTGTTTTCATCTAGTCTACACCGCAGCGTGTGATGTTATCTATTTTTATATTTGTCTTACAATCGAATATTACTGTCTAATGCACAAAATAAAAAAAACCTGCATCATGGTGGCCGCATACAGTTGACAGCACAGAGAAAGGAGACCGCGATCCACAGTGAGTCTCCAAAAATAGTAACGGTAGAGCAGAACATGCAACAACGTACATACGCCATATTTATTTTCTTTCTTAGCCACTATTTGGAACCCGCATAATTTTGGTCGTGGTCGCCGTGATCGGGTGCCCTCGAATCAAGCGTTATACACATGTATTACGAATTTGTCTACATCGGTTTTCGAAAAGGAACCAACAACGTCACTGAGAATTAGCCTACTCCACGCAGTGAGTCAACAACCAGCTATGGCTAAGTTGCGCTTGTCAGTTTCTACATGTTAATTTGAACTTGCATTCGCTCAAGCTACAGATCCTGGAAAAACTGAAGGATACCCGTCACTTATTGCAATTAGCTTTCTGCTAGTAAATGAAGAGAAACATTTAGGAGGACAGTGGATTTCTAAACAAGTTATTAGCGTAAGCTATGAGATACTTAGGGGCGTCCATAAATATCTTACAGCTTACATGATCAAATCCGTTACTGAGCAGGCGGCGTCCGTACATAATTCAATTCAATAACGCCTTTGTACACAGACGCAAAGCAACCTTTCAAACTGGCTCTGAGCACTATGGGACTTAACATCTGAGGTCATCAGTCCCCTAGAACTTAGAACTACTGCCCGAGGCAGGATTCGAACCTGCGGCCATAGCAGTCGTGCGGATGCAAAATGAAGCGCCTAGAACCACTCGCGCACAGCGGCCGGCAAAGCAACCGTCATTTATTGGATCTAAACTGCACAATTTACCATAGCTTAAAGACGTTAGGTATTAGATGGACGGCGAGAAAGCGCACAGCGCTTGAAGAACTTACTCGTCAATTTATCGTAGATCAATGATTGAAAAAAAAAGCGCAAATCGCTTCTGTTTTCAAGAAGGACCTTCGAAAAGATGCACAAAACTGTAAGCCAGTGTTGATGGCGTCAGTATGTTGTAGAATTTTAGAACATGTTTAATGCCCGCGTGTTACTGCCTTTACTCATCTACAAGGCCGCGCGTAGTGGCCGCGTGGTTTGAAGCGCCATGTGACGGATTGCGCGGCCTCTCCCGTCGGACGTTGGCGTCCTCCCTCGGGCATGAGTGTGTGTGTTGTTCTTAGCGTAAGTTGGTTTGAGTACAGTGTAAGTTTAGAGACCGATGACCTCAGCTGTTTGGTCGCTTAGGAATTCGCACACATCTGAACATCATCTATAGGATTTTTCGACAACATGGTTGTGGAGAGAAGCAGCGATTAGTATGATTAATCAGTAATTCAAGAACAGTCTTAATCGCATTTATTATTGTTAAAATACCGCCAACCGATATCAACCCGACGTAGGGGTCATCTTCTGGGCGTTTACACCATTGGTCGACTGCTGGTGGTGTTACTCGTGTCTACATAACGGCAGGAAACTATAGTTAACAATAATATATGCGATTAAGACTGTTCTTGAATTATTGATCATCAATAGGAATCAACATGGATTCCGTAAACAACGATCATGTAAAAACCGGTTCGCTCTGTTCGTCCACTAGACTTAGAAGCCTCTAGATGCCATCAACCAGATTGATGCTGCTTTCTTTGACTTCCGGAGAGGCGTTCTATGCAGTTCCGCACTGTTGTCTAATGAACAAAATTCGATCGTAGTAGGAAATTTCAGGCTAGCTTTTGTGATTGGATTGATGAGTTCCTAACAAATAGAACACATCGGGCCTACACCTCGGGAAGTTTACAGGACCATCGCTTTTGACAGTATACTGTAAATGACAGTGAGGCTGTTCCCAAATGACGATGATTAGGCGGTTAATAAATATCTGGTAATGTGCGAAAGAAGCGGTGTAAAGTGGAATGGCCACATAAAACAAATCACAGGAAAGGCAGAGGCCGTACTGAATTTCATTGTGAGAATCTTTAGGAAGTGTAATCCACCCACGAAAGAAGTAGCTTACGAAATCCTCATTCGACCGATACTTCAGCATCGACCGTCATTCTGGGATCCGTACCAAAAGTATTGACGAAGAATAGACAAGATTCAATGAAGAGCAGCGCGTTTCGTCATCGGAGATGCTAAGTGAACTCCAGTAGCACACGTTTCGAGAGACGTGTTTTGTATCACTCCGCGGTTTACTATTCAGATTCTGTGAGCATACTTTCCTAGAACAGTCAACCAATATAGTGGTTCATTGTAGGTATATGTCGCGATAGGTCACGAAGGTAAAATTATGCAGATGTAAGTTTAACGAATTCTTACCAACAATTGTTGTTCCCGCGTAATATTCGAGAGAGGAAGAGGAAAAAAAAGGGGGGTGGGAGTGATGTGGGTACAAAAAGTACCTTCCACCAAACACCATAACGCAGCTTGTGGAGTACGTTTTAGATGTAGAATTAAACGTTATTTGAAAGTTGATGTTATAAGGAAGGGAAGGAAGGAAGGGTTTAACGTCCCATCGACGTTCAGGTCATCAGAGACTGAGCATAAGCTCGGACCGTGTCAAGAATGGGGAAGGAATTGGCCGTGCCTTTTCAAGGGAATCATCCCGGCATTTTCCTGAAGCGACTTAGGGAAAACCCAAATCTGGATGGCCAGTCGCTGGTCTGAACCATCGTTCTACCGAATGCGACTCCAGTGTGCTAACCAATGTTCCACCTCGCGTAGATATTATTACCTGGCTTTCAGAATAGCTCGGTTTGTCAACTAGTGATTTTAAATTTCATTGTCTCTTCTACATTTCTCGGAGAAAAGAGTGGTTGAATTAAAACACCTAATTCAATACAAAATTCGTAGTTTATCATCTGAGATGTCGCAGTGATATTCAGGGCACCTTAGGGCCAGATTTCACAAATTTGTAGGTGGAGAAGACCACACGCAGCACTTAATATTTTGACGTTATTGGTTTTGATTACAAGAACTTGAAAATTATATTAGTCCTGTTGCCACCAGTAAAATATTTTATTCGATTCTTTTTTCAATGGTGTGGAGTTTTTACTATAGTTCTGTGTTTCTGTGTACGTTGTATTTCACCCGACTGGCTATACTTAACGCATGTCGAAACTACAAAGTCAGAGGTGGTTCTATTTTCACGTTAGTCTGTAGAGGGACAACCCCCCTTCCACCCCCACTCATCTGAACTGGGAGACCCTGATGTTTCTTAGGTCCGAGAAAGGCATATGCACGCAAGATCCATTACGTCATACCTAGAACGCATATTGAAACCGACCCGGCCGACAACTGATTCGCTTACCCTAAAACAACTGAATTAATTATTCGGATTTTAAATTTCAAAAATTCCTTCATTATTGGGACCAACAAGTAGGTGTCTTCGTGTGGGGAACAAATTATTAAAAAAACAAAACCTGACGTCTCATTTACTAGTCTGTAAAATTATATGAACAGCATGTCTTTCATGGTGGAAGTTTTCTCGATTTTCTTATTGTATGAGGTTTGATTGGGAAGTCAAGCATTTCCACTACTGTTTCTTTCGTCGCCGTCATAGGCTAATCGTTATAATTGATACCGGACATGGGGAAAATTTCAGTGAAGATTGTCTCCTCAATAACCAGAATTCCATTATTCCATTCCATTCAGCTCTACGCTTACAATAACTGAAGATGTTAAATCTCATTTTGGTTATGAATCATGGACAACCGTCATGGTAGCGTATATTCCTAGGGAGGACTGTTTTCTACGATCTTCGAGGAAAAGAAAGACGCTTTAAAACATAGGTTGTCTTAATCACCCATTTCTCTCTATCACCTTTTACAATAGTGTTCAGCCCTCTCGCTATATATAAGATACGTATGCGTGGGAAGATTCATACTCCTGCAAACCCCTCCAATATATGAATTACTTTGTTTGATTCTTTATTTGCTAATAGTGTTTAAATCATTCATCTCTATGCTTACGATAACGTATGTACTCCGCCAATTGCTGCACCTGAATTGTACGTAAATGTTCCTCATGAAATATCACGTTCTCCGATTGAAAAGAAGATTGGCTGGCAGAGACTCAGACAGTTGACTCGTTTCCAGAGACATTTTACGACCGCTTCTCGCTATGCGCAGAAACTTAGGAACTAGTTAAGAGTTGGAGCCCCGATAAGACTGCCAACTTTAAAAGTCGGTTAACTTTTAAAAGTTAAGATTTTATCTGACACTTCAAGAAACTTTGTAACCTGCTGCTAGATCGATGTTGTCTTTTGTAATTGGAGTGGGAATTATGAAATCTAAAAAGAAAAAGGGAAATGTGGGGGCTTTGCATGCACAAACATCGAACGCAGAACTTGCCGTCGTGAGTGACAAGGAAGCTCGAAACTTATAATGAGTGCCAATGCTGTAAGCCACCCTGAAGTCTAAGATTTGCAGAGCCTGTTGAGACCGCAAGAACTGTCCAGTAGAACTATATACAGCCTGTGTCATAATGAATGGCGCAAACGCCTACAGTTGAAAGAATACCGTAAGAGGTATGCGCACTTGCTTGGTGTAAACTATGTGTTTCACGGTAGCGAACATTTGTTTGGCGTAAACGATGTTTCGCTGTAGCGAACATAAAAAAATTGCTCACAGTTCTTACGGCATGCACTTTGGAGCCCACGTTTACTAGCCATTTTTTTCTTGTTTTGGTCACAATAATGTTTGGAGAAGATAAAAACAACACTTTTTTAAACGAGAAAAATGTCATAATGCCCCTTACCACCGCCGGAGTTCATGAAGGTTTTGAAGGCTGTGTTCAAACTGCCGTGTGCTGAATATTGTTTTAGAGATGTTGCTGGAAATATTGTTCATATAAATTAGTGCGCCACTGGTTCAGCGTGTTAATGATTGTCTAATACGCTCAAAACAACTAGTTGTTTACGAAAAATGGCTGCAGCCAAACGGAATGAACAGTTCGCATACTGCGACGTCTATAAGTTTCTCTTTGATCTGGTCTAAGGTATCCTGTTTCACGAAAACGGCCATCAAGTCGTCAAAATTTGACATGATTTGGGAACATCCACCCTGGAAATCGTTCTACATACATGTTGTTTGCGGATGACGCTGTCGTTTATCGACTAGTGAAGTCATCAGAAGATCAAAACAAATTGCAAAACGATTTTTAAAAAATCTTTATTTTGCGAAAATTGGCAATTGACTTTAAGTAACGAAAAGTGTGAGGTCATCTACATGAGTGCTGAAAGGTACCCGTTAAACTTCGGTCACATGATAAATCAGTCAAATCTAAAGCACGTAAATGCAACTAAATACCTAGGGATTAAAATTACGAACAACTTAAATTAGAAGGAACACACAGAAAATATTGCCGGGGAATGCTAAACAAAGGCTGCATGCTATTGACAGGACACTTAGAAAATGTAACAGGTCTACTAAGGAGACTGCCTACACTCACCACCACTTAAAGAGGTGGTGGTGCTACACTACGCCTGTCCGTCCTCTTTTGGAATATTGCTGCGCAGTGTGGGATCCTTACGAGCTAGGACTGACGGAGTACATCCAAAAAGTTCAAAGAAGGGCAGCACGTTTTTTATTATCGCGAAGAAGGGGAGAGTGTCACTGAAATTATACAGGATATGGGGTGGACATCACTAAAACAAAGGCGTTTTTCGTTGCGGAGGAATCTTTTCACGAAATTCCAATCACCAGATTTCTCCTCCGAATGCGAAAATATTTTGTTGACGCCGACCTACATAGGGAGAAACGATCATCATGATAAAATAAGGGGAATCAGAGCTCTCGCGGAAAGATATAGCTGCTCGTTCTTTCCGCGCGCTATACGAAATTAGAATAATAGAGAATTGTGAAGGTGTTTCGATGAACCTTCTACCAGGCACTTAAATGTGATTTGCAGAGTATCCTTGTAGATATAGATACAGGCGCTTTGCTGCTCGACTGTTGCATCGTGCCTCCCAATAAATGAGATACATGTCAGCTAACACTGGTACTATGTAATCAGATATTAAGAATCTGTAACCATTAGGAGAAACTTTCATGTAAATATAACATGTTGTTGTTGTTGCTGTTGTTTCCGCCAGGCCTTGCCGCAGTGGTAACACCGGTTTCCGTCAGATCACCGAACTTACGCGCTGTCGGGCTGGGCTAGCACTTGGATGGGCGACCATCCGGTCTGCCGAGCGCTGTTGGCAAGTGGGGTGCACTCAGCCCTTCGGAGGCAAACTGAGGAGCTGCTTGATTGAGAAGTAGCGGCTCCGGTCTCGGATACTGACATACGGCCGGGAGAGCGATTACCTCCATATCCGCATCCATTAGCGCTTATGGGTTGAGGATGACACGGTGGGCGGTCGGTGCCGTTGGCTTTCATGGCCTCTTTGGGAGGGTTTGCTGCAGCTCTCCATGCTTCTTTATCATGTGCATACCCCTCCATCTCCGAATAACTACAGCAGCCTAAATCCTTCTGACTCTACGATTTTTCCGCCCAACACTTCCCACCAGTATTAAATTGGTGATACCTTGATGTCTCAGAAAGTATCCTATCAACCGATCCCTTCTATTAGTCAAGTTGTACCATACATTTCTTTTCTCCCCATCTGATCTTCAGCATTCTTCTGTAGCAGCACATTTCAAAAGGTTCTGCTCCATTCTTATCAAATCTGTTTATCGTCCATGTTTCATTTCCGTACAGGGCTGCGCTTCGGACAAATATCTTCAGGAAAGACATACTAACATTTATTTGGTGTTAGCAAATTTCTCTGTTTCTTCTACATTTTATATCCTCTCTACTCCGGCTATTTTGCTGCCCATACAGCAAAACTCGTCTACTACTTTCATTGTTTCATTTCCTAATATAATTTAATTGATGTTCGTCGTATATCCTCATTTGGAGACAGTGTCCATTTCATTCAACAGCTTTTCGAAGTCCTTTGCTATCTCTGACAGAATTACAATGTCATCGGAAAACCTCGAAGTTTTTATTTCTTCTCCCTGAACTTTAATTCCTACTCCAAGTTTTTCTTTGGTTTACTTCACTGCTTGCTTAATGTACAGATCGAATAACATAGTGGATGGGCTACAACCCTGCTTCACCACTGTTTCCCTTTCATTTCCGTCGACTCTTACAACTGTCGTCTTGTTTCTGTACAAGTTGTCGCTCCCTGTATTTAACCCTTGCTACCTTCAGAATTTCAAAGAGAACATTCCAGTTAACGCTGTAAAAAGCTTTCTCCAAGTCTACAAATGCTAGAAGCGTAGATTTGACTTTTATTATCTGCCTTCTAAGTTAAGTATTTTAGTTATGTTACTGGTTTTGACCATCTCATTTTGACTGCTGTAACACTAGTTGTACACGGCACGCTGTCCATGCTTTCGGCGTGTTCTCTTGCCAAGACATTATGTCTACAATACGGATCGTACGCTTTCTGCCAGGATGTTCGCAGGATGAGGTGAAGCAAACCCGACAGATCCTGTCTCACTCCATTCTCAATCACTGCTTATCTTTCATACTTGCCGACTCATAACTGTCGTCTGATTTCTGTACAAGTTGCGAATAGCCTTTCGCTCTCTGAATTTGAAAGAGAGTATTCTAGTCAACATAACACAATTAATAATGATATAATTTTTTAACCAGCGACGCGACCACTGCAAACAGGAATGAAAACTTACCTTTCCTAGCAGTGAGACATAATTGTATTGCGAATCAGATTCTAAAGTCAACATACTGCATACGAAGCAGCGAAAAGAACTGTGAACATTGGCCCTAGGGAAGCCCAACCTCGAACACCATAAAGACCGCTGGCAAAGAAACGGTGAACCCATGAGATCTGTGCTACATAGCAAAATTGTTTCTTTTTATCTTCTCTAAAAACTCTACAGAATTTTGTATACGTAGTTGTTTTGCATCCTGTATTAATGGATCTTCCGTCCTCGACGGAAAATTTAAGAACTCTAGCGCCCGAAAAGGTACTCAGAACCTGTTAACAGAATTTTATGTGACTCTTCAGTAAAACAACGTCATTTTAATGAAAAATACAATATTGTGAAATGCTTTACCGGTACGTGTACTACATAAAGGCTATTGCATCAGATGAAGTAATTATCGTAAAAGCATCATACGCATACTACATTCCAGTATTGGTGACACATATAAACTATGAAACTTTCATACTAATATAACCACATTGCTTAAAAGTAAAACTGATATTATATAATGTAACCCTAGCCCAGCCCTCTTTATGTCAAGGAACCAGATCATTGAGGCATTTTAAGTATATCTGAAATATTCATGACAAACTGTTGAAATTGTTTGAGACCCAGCCTAAAAGTCATTGGCAATGGCTTCTGAAAGATACTTGTGACACATCTGCCAAATGATCTTACCTGTCACCAGCTTCATCGTCGATACGTTTGAGTAGCAGCCAGACCAAAGAATAAACACAATAATCGTATCCTGCGCACTTATCCATTGCAGGCAATATGTGATATTGCTCTGCCACACTCTAATAAATATTATCCTAGAACTTAGACTCATCCTATGCAATTCCCAAGACTTTATAGTTGTTATGTGTGACATTATTTATGGTTAAGTAGTTTACAGCTCGTGGCAGACGTCCGCATTATCGGTCTGACATTAAAAAGCTAGCAAGAATCTCTTTTAATAGAAGCTGTGACCAGCTTCGTTAAGCTCAGTACCAGATGCTATTCCAGTCCATTTCAGGCTGATTTTCATCTAAAGCACCTGAAGTACGCAAATAAATGTCAGATAGTACCTCATGCTACATTTTCATTATAATTTAAATAAATTTATTGACTAAATTAGAACCGGTAACAAGTTTCAACGTGCCTCATAATGTTGCAATTTTGACACACTTTTGATGTACTTAATTCCAAATGTACCAGCGATCACGGGTCATACAACTGCGGAAACTAATATCATGACGTATTTGTACAATTCATAAAAGTCAGTTAACTGTGTTATGAATGTATTTAAATTAAAGTTTATTCCATGGAAGACAAAACAAGACAGATGGTTTTCCAAAAAGAGAGAGGTTTCGTATTTTGTACATAATTGATTCACACACGAAATCAATCAAATACAAGCTTGAACATTTCCACAAAAATTTTTTTTTTCTATTTTTCCTGGCGCAGCAGTTTATAACATAAGAATGAAAGATATCATTGATTTATGTACTCATATATTTTATAGGTCAAACGTTGGAACATTTTCGCTGGCTCTTACGTAACGGATCCAAGAATTCAGATGTCAGAAAACACTCGCAATTAAAGCAACTTATTTTATCAACTCATAAATAGACAAGGATTAGAATCGTGCTACATAAGAATTATCCAAACATTTAGGAAGACGATATTGTTTAGTAGATGAGGCATAGTCGTAAGGACCAAATGTGCGTTATGCCGCATATCCGACACGTCCTGTTGCATCTTTTCGCCAACCCCAAATATGAGGGCTGCAGCTGCTCGTTATGTAATTCTAGTTTTGATATTTAGCAAATAAATGAGGGAAACAGCTGTATTTACTATTTTATAAAAACTGTCAAGTCAGAAGATTGTACTCAGCAGTACATGTACAGATAAGTGCCCTTTTATAATGGTAGAGAACTTGTGACGTGGAATTGGACTCTGCAGATGAACAGAATAGATAAAAATGGATAAATTTGCTACATCTTACAAAACGTTAAGGCATAGATAGCAAAAATTTATGTACTCTAACATGTGATACTAACTAAAGATATTTTCACGTAAGACTCTGTCTAGAGGACTGAAATATCAGAAGAACAACGATAGAAAGATTGCCTGTGGGTTAGCACCTGGCCGGCGTCATCCTTCGAATAAACGTCACATTTCACACCCAGAGTCAGCTCTGCTGTGCTGCCACGGAGGTTTGGTCAAGCATTTGCCTGTAGGATTTCTGTCACTATAATAAAATAGGCTGTGGCGATTGAGTTCGTCATTGACAAACTCTTGGATTCACCAACAAGAAAACCCTATGAGACAGAGTTGAACATTTCCAATGTATAGCCAAATTAGGGAACCTCATTACGTGGGCGTACTGAAAAGTAGTGCCTCCGAATTTTTATGCGAACGCTCCTCATTTAAATAATAAATTAAACTTATTAACATTCTACTCTTTATTCTCCATGTTTACATACTTATTTCTCAGCATAGCCACCCTGGCGACGAACACAGTTCTCATAACAAGAGAACAGTTTGTTGATACCGTCACTGCGGAATGTGTGACTTCGTTGACGGAGTCACAGTCTCACGTCCACTTGCACCACTTGATCCATGACAGTGAACCCAAGGCGTCGGGTTGTTGCTGCGCTCGTTTGTGTTGTGGCGTTGTCATGCTCAAGGAGAGGGTGCTACATGCGTGGACGATTTTGAGAACAGAATAACAAAATTCGGAGGCTTTACTTTGTAGCACCTCCTCGTACATTACATTCACGGCCGGCTGTGCAATAGTACGTCTGAATTTAATTAACAGTATCATAACCACGGCGACTGATCGAAGTTCAATATGGATTAGAGTATTTCTTCCATGAAGTTATGTTAAAATTTATAACATCTAATTATTACTGTAGACATATGTACTAATCTCTTTGTTTGAAATTGTGCTTCACTAACGGAATTAAGGTGGAACAGACTGTTCATTGTGGACTAGTTAAAAGAACTATGTGCCTACATTATCTTAATGTGGTGCGCACTGCGCGATACATTTTGTCCGCAGTATGCATAAATACAAAATTAAATAATTGTTAATGCCCTATCTTTCTCATAACATGCATATTTTGACGTACTATGCACATTGAATGATTGAGCTTGAGTTAGTCGCCGTGTTCAAAGTAGTCTCTGCAATAACAGCGCAAAGCACACTTGTGCGTATCCTTAAGAAAAAATGTAGGGATTTGTAGTCCCATTGACGAGATCAAGAGATGGAGCAAAAGCACAGGGGTCGGAAACCGGTCGAGTCATTATCGAAGGAACCATTCCAGCATTTGCTTTAAGCGTTATATGTAAATCACGGAAAACCCCCATCTGGATGCCTAATCGGGGATTTTAACCGCATTCTCCCGAAAACATGTATGTCTAGTGTGTTAGCACCGCGCCATCTCCCTTGGCCGGTGTTCTGAGGTGCCAGTTGTTATATTTTTTTGTGCATCTACGAAAGGTTTACTTCTTTTCACGTTCGTATATTAGAAAGACGATAATTATCGAGTTAAATATTCTGCGTCACGCATCGAAAGGTGATTTGCTCCTTTCAAGTTCACATGCAGGAAAGCATTCGCCCGACCTTCAATAGTGTTCGTTTCTCGTTTCGGTCGCTGTGAAACGTGACCGCGTTGGCTCGTCTCCAGCAAGCGGGTCTGTGGGTCCAGCGTTGCAACCACTAATCTTCCAGGAACGAGCGTCGGTTGCAGCCAGTTAGCTGAGGTCATGGATCTTGCTGACGTCGGCGCAGTGTTGCTGGATACAACTTAACAACTCCAGGGCGACCCCACGAGGCACAGCAGGGCGGAAAGAACGAGTCGGATCGTGTCATAATGAAAGGAACGGCAGGTTGTAATGTACCACAGAATTAGAGAAGAAGTGCTATAGTCCGTTTTAAATTAACTGGCATTTGACAACGAGTGGGATTGACTGCTCCCAACAGCAAACCAGTAATACGCCTGGCGCTATAGACTCCCATGGTGTTGCCATTTCCACCGCGCAAACCATTATGCCTATCAGTTATATTATGGGAAACTTTCCCTGGAGCGAAAATGTCACCATTTTTTAATTTTTTAAAAAATACGTAACTCCGGCCCAATTTAAGTTAAGACTAGATTTTTTACATTTTTAGAGACATGGTAGAAATGAATTCCATGCGTGGATTTCACGCCGGCCGCGGTGGCCGAGCGGTTCTTGGCGCTTCAGTCCGGATGCGCGGGACTGCTACGGTCGCAGGTTCGAATCCTGCCTCGGGCATGGATGTGTGTGATGTCCTTAGGTTAGTTAGGTGTAATTAGTTCTAAGTCGTAGGGGACTGATGACCTCAGATGTTAAGTCCCATAGTGCTCAGAGCCATTTGCGCGAACTTCAGAATTTTTACGTTATTTTGTAGGTGATAAGACGAGTTAAGTACTGACAAAAATACGATAAAATACACAACAAAATGAACCAGATACGAAACTTTTGGAAGATCCCTTGACGAGCTAGGTATATCGGTCATCAACGAAAAGAAATGTTTCAATGAGTTCAATCGTTTTCGAAATGTGACTTAATATTGAAACTGTTTTCTCAGGCGGAGAAAAACGAACGTTAAAAAAAATTAACATGACTTCGGCCCAAATGAAAATTAAGAACAAACTCTTTACACATTTCTAGACACTTTTGACGTCAATACCGTTCATAAATTTCAGATTTTTCACTTGGTTTGCATAGGTCTTGTGTCATCAGATGCCAGCTAATTTAATCCACATCGTAGTTCAATTGTTATAAACAATTCTGGTGTTGCGATTCGAGCACTACGTTACTGAAGCAACCTTCACGGTGCACCTCGTGGAATTCTAAGAGAATGCAGTCGAGGAGCTTTCTGGTTTGTGTTGTTTGTAGAACTACTAGCAGTTTATGCATGCAGCAGTTAGAATAGCCGTAGTAGACAACACAAGGGTGGTGGTTTGATCTTGACGCTACAGATGTCCTCTGGAGGCAACATGCCTCATCCCTCTCCCTCCCCCCCCCCCCCCCTCTCCCAAGAAAAATCTGTGTCGAGATCATTAGAGACCTTCTGCAAAAACTATCCCGACATCCCGTTGCTACACTGAACTAAGATGACAAGGTTTGAACCATGATCCTCTCGAATAAACGTCCAATGTCATAACGCCGCACAACAGCGCTCGGTCGATCAGTACAGGATACATGTGGATATGAGACGCAATTGTTGGGCAAGTGTTTCCATCCTTCTTCCTTCAGTTCCGAATCAGGGCACCCAGGTAGCCAGTATCATTGAGATGAATTACAAGGAAAAGAAATGTGCAGTTACTAGAGGTTTGTAAGGTGGAATGAAATCATTGAGACTGGAAAACTGCCAGTGCTTTTATAACCGTAAAGAAGTCTGTGTCTGGGAAAGGGTCTGAAGGAGGAGGCTCAAGGGACATTTTTACGCTTGTTGCAAAACCGATTCCGTAAGCAAGTGATCTGATCCAATGGTTAAAACGGGATTCGTATTATATGGTATTTGGAACAGACTTGCGTGATCTTGGCAGGTGTGAGTCATGCGTGCAGTATATGAAGTACTACGTTTATTGCTGGTTCACTAAGCTTGTTTCGGGTCGTCCCACTGAGAGAGGAATATGGTGCAAAATACCTCAAATGCATCACCCGTACACATATTAACTAATAGGTCGCCAGGAGCGCTGAAACTCTAGAAAAACACTAGATGAATTAGATGTGTGGTTTATTACATACCCGGTCGAAAACACACTGTATGAAGAACACTGGAAAGGAAAATAAGGGTAGTTGGAATCAGATTTTATCCTCGCTTCTCAGCTACAAAGACGGACTCTTATAAATTCGTTCGTACGGTCTAGGTGCGCCCTGGGAAGAGGAACAAGTTTCCAGAACAGGGCCGCTGCACATTTGAATGTTTTAATACCAATCTTCCGTACTCAGTTGACGCATATATTTATTAATTCTTTACGTATGATATCCTTGAGCAGCATACTATGATAACCTTGAGCAGCACAAACATAATGTCCAAAGCTGGCACACCTCGTCAGTAATTCAAAATCAGGCTGACATACAACATCGTAAACATTGTAAACATTATTTCGTTAGTTTTTATAATAATGGTGCATATTGTCCAAAAATGAACTTGCTTGGGGAATTGGTTCGCAAAGTTGCGTGTGGATTGCCCTGCGACTATTGATGATTATCACGACGGCTATTATTTCTATTCCGTTTAGACATGGCTTCATCAGTGAGTAGTATTAACGGAAGCAAATGACGATTGTTACTTAACCAGTGACAGAATTCAGGTCGTGTGGTGGTGTCGGCAATGTGAATCTTGTGGACACGCTATATATGACCAGTGACAAAATTCAGGTCGTGTGGTGGTGTTGGCAATGTGGGGCTTGTGGACACGCTATATATGAAATGGATACAAGTTTTTCGCATGTAATATTCGTCATACACGTGTTCGTTGGCGTTAATACGCGCAGATTGTCGCCATGTTCTGGCAGCAGGAGTACGCTGCATCATTTCAAAAATGTGTTGTTGTTTCTGCACAGGTCGTTGAACTACACGCTCAAAAGAATAATAGGAACTTGGAAGAATACCTGTTTCACGCAGCGTGTTGAAAACTCTTGTAAACACCCTACGATCTGGAATTCGATATGTCGGAAAGAGCCGACTGTATTCTTTGACCATGCACAAGCCGTAAATATACACCATATGTGCACTTTCTTTACTAGTGCAGATGTGTATCATTTTAGATGGCACGCGAACAAACACAGTTAACCGATGCTTGCCTCTGATACGTTCTTAATCCCTCGCACTAGCTCACTCACAACACACCATGGACACATTGCACATAGTGGGCACGTTATGGCAGAAAGGCATCCCGAGCAAAGAGGTTAAAAGCAACGAGGTAGGTTGGGCTAGAATAAAACGTCAAAGAGCTTTGGTTGGTAAGACACGTACGCGCGCGCCATTAGCCTAAAAATCTCTCCGTCCGAACAGGCCTTGGGAGACCCAATGGCACCGTCTGTCGTGTCATCCGAAAGGCGTCACTGGATGCGGATATGAAGGGGCATGTGCTAAGCCCACCGCCCTCCCGGCCTTGACAGTTTATGAGACAGTAACCACCACTTAAATCAGGTACCTTCTCAGTTAGCCTCACAGCGGTTCAAGGCGCACGGTTTGCCAACAGCGCTCAGCAGAGACGGATGGTCACTCATCCAAGTGTTAGCCAAGCCCGACAGCTCTTGACATCGGTAATCTGGCGAGAACTGGTGTCACCACTGTTCCAAGGCTGTTGGCAGCCCAAGAATGAATATACATTGTATGTGTTCTGTCTCGGAAGCCATTAGGAATAAGGCATATGGCAGTACGGAGTTTGTTGCTTCAAATGAGCGTTCCTGTCATATCCGCTGGGAAACAGATCCATCTGTGCGGATGCACAAATACGTCCGACCTCCCATGGGAATCTCTAGAGTAGCGAGCTTAGAGGAAATGGACAGGGAATGGAGTTAGGTGGCGGGAGGTGGTAGTGTGGATCGGACGTGAGGCGAGGCGAGGCGTACCGAGTTGCGATAACGCTGTGTCTCGGATGGCGCTGTCGTTAACGCGACTGCCTAGTAAGCAGCACACCCTGGCTTCGAATCCTGCTCCAGTACACATTTTCACTCGTCGCCGCTGAGTCCACGTAATGTCCCAATGCAGCTACAGCTTTTCCTTTCCTTTCTCCTCCTAGCGACCTTCAGTTTACATATAAAATAATATCTATCATGAAATCGTCCATGTTCAGCTACGATTCTGAAAAGGCGACTGTTTATGATGCAAATTATCTCTGTTAGTTGCTTTTATTGTTATCGTCGAAAAGCGAGGAGGATGAAACTGAAAGGCTCTGACAGAGGTAATAGTTTTCATTTATGATGTCTCATGTTTCAAAACATTATAATATTTCAACGTTTTTCACATCAAAATACGTTTTAAACATATCTCTTTCACAACAGCAAATCAGTTATCGTGAACTGATTTACTTCACAGTTTAAGAAATTACTGCAATGGTAGGACAAAATCAAGTGTACTGACTTATTAGAAACCTCTTCTTGATTTCAAGGTAGCGATGTTACCTGATCAAAAGTATCTGGACACGTATCAGTGGATATTAATATGGGATGTACTCATTCTTCGTCTTTGTGACAGCTCGAACTGTGCTGGTGACACTTTCAGTGCGGTGTCTAAATGTCTGTGGGGAAATGGCAGCCCATTCTTCCTCAAGAGCTGAAACCAGAGGAGCTAGTAATGTGGACGCTGGGATCTGGAGCGAATTCGAAGTTTTGAGTCACAAATCACAGCCTCGCAGATGGTGCTTTATGACGGGTACATTGTCATGCAGGTACACAGAGTCATCGCTCCGCGTACAGTTCCTGTACCGTAAGCAGTACACAGTGCTGCAGAATGTGTTCATTTCCTTGCGTATTTAGCATTTTTAATCGCAATAAGAGGGCCACACCCTAACCACGAAAAACACCTCCTTACCAAAACACAGCCTCCTCCGTACTTCACTGTTGGTGCCGCACACGACGACAGGTAACTTTCTCCATACATTTGCCAAACCAGAACCCTTTCATCGGATTGCGGCAGGGTGTAGTGTGATTCATCACTCAACATCAGACTCTTCCAGTCAACTACTGTCCAGTGGCGACACTCAAACCTGGCTCTTAAGAGGAGCTGCTCTACTTTTGCAGCCTGTTCTTTTCAACTCTTTACCCAATGTCGTTTTGCTTTTGTAAAACCTTTATTTACGATGACTGGTATTGGTAAAACAGAGTTACCATCATCTGATCTGTGAATAGTGTACATAGTGTCAAGCATAATAAATTATTTAAAAAATACCGTACAATGTCATGAATACAACACATATAGTGGATTATTACTGCACATACTTCAGAAAAGATTAATACAAGTGCCCCACTTACAGCTATAATATGTACTCCACATCTTAATTAGCAGGATAGTTGACTGAGATGGAACTACCTTCTCAGTCCTATCTGAAATTCCTTCTCCATATCAACATCCTCTGAAGAGGATTAACATACAGTCCGATTTATATTAGCAACTAAGAGAAGTAAGTCGTTTGTTAATAATTCAACTTTGGAAACTTGTGATATGAACTGTGCAGTCATATTGTACAACATATTTATGAAAATTTACCTCTCCCCTGTTTCTCAAAAGGCACGGTGTTTATTCATTATACCGTACAAAGTCAAGAATATAATACATATAGCGGATTATTATTGCACATACTTCGATAAAGGTTAATACAAGTGGCCAGTTACAGATGTAAATGTACTGCACATCTTAATTAGCCAGATAGTTGACTGAGATGGGACTACCTTCCCAACCCTAACTGAAATTCCTTCCTCATGTCAACATCCTCAGTAAGTAGTGCGACATTTTACTCGGAAAGCAGGTAGGTTTTATTCAGGATTCCAAAATACCGTATTATTCCACAATTTTTGGCTACAGACCTTTACTTCTCAACATAATCTGCGTCCAGTGCGGCGGTCTTAATGCTACCCTACTGGGAGGGCCTGTTTGTCCGCTTAGTACCACTCTACTGGTCGACGTCCGAGCCAACGTCTTACTGCATCAATAAAATCCCCATCATCCACGTACTGCCTCCCGCAGGGAGTGCATTTTTAATTGGGCCAAACACATAGAAGTCGGAAGGTGCGAGATGGAGGCCGTAGAGTGGATGAGGAAGAACAGTCCCATGAAGTTTTGTGAGCTCCTCTCGGGGGAGGAGGTTTGTTCGATGCCTTGCCTTGTCATGGAGAAGAGGAAGTTCGTGTTTTTGTAGCGACGAAGACGCTGAAATAGTTTCTTCCATTTCCTGAAGGCAGCACAAAGAAATTCCGAATTGATCGTTACTGTCGTCATCACTTTATCGGCTGAGGGTGCGTCTTGGAACCTTTTCTTCGGAGGAGAGATGATGTGGACCCATTAAATGGCCGGCCGGTGTGGCCGAGCGGTTCTAGGCGCTTCAGTCTGGAACCGCGCTGCTACTACGGTCGCAGGTTCGAATCCTGCCTCGGGCATGGATGTGTGTGATGTCCTTACGTTAGTTAGGTTTAAGTAGTCTAGGGGGCTGATGGCCTCAGATGTTAAGTCCCATAGTGCTTAGAGCCATTTGAACCAACCCATTCCATGTAATGCAATTTTGTTTCCCGTTCGAAGTGATGCATCCATGTTCCGTCGCCTGTCACGATGTTAGACAAAAAATTGCCACGATTAGCCTCATAAACCAGCGGGCACACACCCTTGAGTACCCCAACTGGTGGAGGAATGTGTCAGCACTATCAACAGAGACGTCTAGTTGTGCATCGAGATGTTTGTTTGTGATCCGGCGATCACCTCGAATGAGAGTGTCCGCACGTTCCAACGTTGCAGGAGTCGGAGCTGTGCGCCGCCGACCGACACGCGCGAGATCAGATATGTTTACGCGACCTTGTTGTGATGTTGACAGGCGCCTTGCCCCTTGCCCAACGACTTGCCATGCTTTTGTTCACTGCCAGATGTCCGTAGACATTCTGCAAGCGCCTACGAATATCTGCGATGTTCTGTTTTTCCGCCAAAAGAAACTCAGTGACAGCTTGGAACGCACTTCGTTACAGACGCCATTTTGAAGGCTACGCACAGCTCCATTATCTGTCGGCACTTCATGAAACTGAGGGGCCGGATGGGAATACTCCACTATGTCCCACAACAGATTCCACATTTTTTCAACCAAAATTTACCGAGAAAAAAAGTATTACATTACTTATTGAACACCATTCGTATCTCGTATAGTTCTGTCAACGCCTGTTCGGTGGCCTCGCGTAAGATGCTAATAAGCTCTCGCTCAGTTACGGACAAGAATGCAGTACAACCTGTTTCTCCCCATACGCGATATAATCCAGCAAGTTTCGGTAATCCTACCGAAATCTCGTCAGTCAGCCAGTTGAATTGCTGTGATCCTGTTAGCCAGCGCTTTCAATCCTGTATCAGAGTCGTCATCTTCACTCCAGCAAGACATCTTCCTAGTGTAAAACCCAACTATCAAAATCCCAGGCTTCAGTCTTACTCGGGTCACCTAGCGCAAACTAAACCGAATAGGATGTGGGACAGGCAAAACAAGTAATAATCGCAACAGCTAAGGATGACGAGATTCACCAAGTTGTAATTGCAGCAGCGTGGCACAGACTGTGCAGTGTATCGTCCAGAACTGCCTCTTGCGTGCTTTTACCGGATCTCTGGACGAGCTACATCAGAATTGCTCTAAAGCAGTTGAGTGGCTGGAAAACCTGGGAATTGATCTTTGGTTTCCCTTTTACTTATTTATTCAACTGCTTGTTTACTTCTTCTGTGCTTGTAATATTTAACGTACCAGCGATTCTCCAATATCATCAAACTCTAAATAAAATAAATAACTGAAGACTTTTACATCCATCAACTTGAAGGACGTGAAAATCAACTTGAAGCATGTGAAAAATGTCCTTGCAAACTTTACGTTCGATAAAGATGGGGGACTAGGAATTGCTGCTTGATCGTGGCGTAGATAACATGTAATTCAAGACACGTACTGATCTTTTGATTAGTTACCAAAGTGGCAGGTGACCCCTTAGGTGCGGAGCGTTCAGCCAACGTTATCTGGTCCAGCCGAGACGCAGCTAGACTGGATCCCGATTCGAAACCACGAATGCGGCCAAGCACCGCCTTGAATATGTTTAACCTTTCGCTGCAGGAGGCAAGTGTATGCCCGCCTTGGAATCGAATCCCGATATCTGCTAGTCCTTCTCTGTCGACCAGAGCTGTAGAGCTCGACCCACTTTCTAGAGGAGCGCATCAGGCTGCACTTGCTCTTCCCGAGCGCATAAATTATAGCAGTTTTTCAACTTATTGTTTGTACGAGGCATAGAGGGAACAGTGATGCTGTTTCAGGGTTTAATAAACTTGTTCTTTTCCTTTGTATATGAGCATGAATAAACAAGCACGACGAAATCAGTCACTATTCTTTAATGCTTCAATTACTTCGCGTTTCGGAGACTATGGTCCATCATCATCTTACAAGATTGATTTTAAGTCAGCAGCAGTGCTCTCAGGAATTCCGCGATGTCGCAGTTACTAGAAATGTTTTAAATTTACCACTTTAAGTGCCGCTTTATTTGGTGGATTACTAAACGTAAAACAGTTTTGGAATCTGTGTTGTATATTTGAAGCCCTGTGCATCTGTGTTGCGTATTTTCCAGCATCACTTCTTCCTTTACTTATCAGCCAACTGCAGTTGCAGTCAGTGTGACAGATTTTCTTGGGGCAATGATGTTGATAAAAACCGAAAGCTGTTGCCTGGTCACACATCACAAATGAATTTAATTTTCTCTGTTTTCCCCTCAAAATACCACAGTCTAATAACTGCTCTCTGGAGTCAATTCATTCTTTGCTGACATTACACAGTAAAAGCAAACAGAGGAATGTTGTATGAAAATAAAAGATGGTGCATATACAGATCCGTTGGTTTGTATTTCTTCTTCAATGCAATTCCGTCTTTATAAACGTTCTCCAAATTTGAAGAAAATAGATGTAATGGATAAAAAGTAATGGCAACATTGTTGTGACTGATACTAGACGTTTTTCACGTTTTACAGGTCCTCAGTATAATCGCTCCGCATCTCGATCAGTTTCCCCCACGCACATGGAAGGCGGCGTGCACCACCAGTGTTCCAATGTCTTTTGACGTCTCGCGAGCCCAGCCCTATGACGCGGATGACGTCTTATCTCCCTTTGGGTACTGCATGCAATGAGCGAAGTGCGACAGTGGCAACGTTATGCACTTGCAGTGGAATTACTCAGTCGCTACCACAGGAAGGGTGAAGACTTTCTTTGGAAGGATCGTCACTGTGGACAGCACTTGAACTCGGTCGTACGAACCGCGATTAAAGTGGTAAACCAATAAATGGAAACGGTCTGGTTCACCTCGCCCACAGAACATGCCACGCGAACGAGCTTGTAGCAAAGAGATGGTTATTGTGGCTTACCTTATTTATACTGACGTACTCTTTCACCATCACACCGGTTGGCACCACGAAACATTGTATAGCAGGCGCTGAACTAGGAGCGCCCATAACAAGAGAAGACCAAGACACGTTCACTGGCTACGCGCCCATAACGCCCACTGCGCAGAGTGCGTATAGGCCGACGCCGCCGACCGAGCTGTCTCAGCTTCTCAAGCTCAGTAGGCCTACCTCAATACGTCACGTCGGGACTCAATTCGCATTGCACCACAGTACGCCTCACTGTGCTCTAATCTTCCATAGCTTAGCTAGCTGTGAGGGAACGTTAGTCATTGCCTGTAGCTGTGATATGTACACGGACAAGATTCAAGAATTTGTACGTGTTATCTGATTGCTGTTTACTACAGAAGTGCAGACTGGACATCATTGAAGTTAATTCCTGTAATAAAGTGTATTTTAACCACATGTGCATTTTGGAGCCTATCATACCACCATCTCCTCATCCAGCCAGGAACCACAAAACATTAAAAGAGGGCTAATCCTACGGTACGTTGTCGCGCAGGGACAGACGGCCACTACAACCTACTGCGACAATGTTGCGACATCTTTCTGCACTGAGAAGAAAGCTTTGGCAACTTCTGGCACTGCAGCTATCATCCTTCATGACACTGCGCGGTGCCACAGGTGGGACTCCATGCAGGAGTTCTTGCATATGTGGGGGTGGGAGATACTGGAACATCCACTCTTTCACCCGAAACGAGTCCGTACTATTACGACCTGTTCACCAGAATGAAGGAACCTCTTCGTGGTAAGCGTTAGAACACAAAAGAAGACATCATGAGGGGCGGTTATATTGAGGTCATGTAAGACGGTGAACGTCTGTCAGTGCAGAACTTTATTAATTACAACAGGGCTGCCACTTCTTTTTATCCAACCTGTGTAGTTGCAACCAATTGTCAGTGACAAGGCTTAACACTGGTCTTCAGTCCCTGTGACCGAGCGAGGTGGCGCAGTGGTTAGCACACAGGACTCGCATTTGGTAGGACGACAGTTTAAATCCGTGTCCGGCCACCCAGATTAGTTTTTCCATGTCTTCTCTAAATCGCTCCAGACAAATACCGGGATGGTTCTTTTGAAAGGGCACTGCCGATTTCCTTCCCCATCCTTAACAAAACAATCCGTCTCTAATGACCTCGTTGTCGACGGAACATTAAACCCTAATCTTCCATCCTTCTTCCTTCAACCCCAGTCGGTTAGGACAGTTTTACGCCTACTTTTCTTATGTCGTGCTACGCGGCTGTGAGTGGTACACCAGTCCTTGTACAAACATTGTACAGTCTGCGTTTACACACCAACAAACCGGACGACTTCATCCACGGCGTGATCGTGGTCACGTGCAAACACGATTCGTATCCCCCATTCCGTCACGTATCCGCAGCTATCCATCTTGCTGCGCTAATTCCATTGCACTCGCACATACACACCATTTCATTGCCATGACTTACTTCATAGGTAGAGGATCACACGTCCTGCAACATCTACTGCGCTCGAAGCAACCAGCACCATTTTAAACAACTGCGCCCCTTTGAAAAGTTGATTCACTCCAAAGTACCCAGAAGAAATACTGGACCACTCCCGCACCTTCAGACAACATTGGCCCGACGTCATAGAGACAATAAGTTGTTGGCATTATCATCTTGAAAAAGTTAAAAGACACACAAAGGGGAGCTCAGTCACATATTTTTAGAACCACTGCTTTGGGTCTGTGCCGTTATGCAGCAGAGTATACCTCCTCTGCTTGGCATAAACCATCTCATGCCAAAACAGTGGACCCTTCTCTAAACGAAGCTAGTTCACTAATTACATGAAGCTTAAAATCTATCCCTGTTGCGAAGATTTTTGTCTTGATGGTATCTCATCTCCAAATATTCGTCGGGAAGTTGCCGCCGATCATGAACGACTGAAGTCTGAGAACGACGGAGCTCATCCACTGTTTGGTCGTGAACTGCCTCAGTCTAGGCCAAAATCAACAAAAAGATTCCTTCGAACGGCAGAACATTTGAAGCTCCTTCCAGCCAAGGAAAAACCTTTTCAATGGAAATCCATACGAGAAGATTGAATGGAACTTAGAACATCTTCCACTGCGCCACAAAGAGGAGTGGGGTACCGTAACGGCTGCCGTCGGTAGGGCGAAATTCTGCCGTGAACTATAGAGTTTCGCAGCAGAGGGTTTCAAGTGTGAGTGTGGAGAAGAACGCCTGTTCCCGTTCCGTCTTTGTCCATTTATCTGTTCAGTGCATGATTTTACACTTGCAAACGATAGTGCCCTAAGTGTGGCCGGATTTTTGACAAATGTAAACAGGTTTGCAAATTTCGTCGAAGATATTTCTGAATGTTTTATATTTGTAAGTATATATTATGTCTAACTGTGTACCGTAAAGTTAGGCTTCTGACACAAGTAAATAAAATAAGGGATGACTGATACATCGTAACTTCCCGTCGCAGACGGAAACGCAGTCGTATGATAAATTGAGAGTAAGAATGGTTTTGCCTCATATTGCAGTTTTATTCTGATATGATCGATTTCAAGGCTTGTGGACTCATCTGTTCACAGGTACACCTGTGAGGCTAGAAACCTAGTAATCTATCACATCAAAATAAAATTGAAGATCATTTACTTATACGACGGTCACTCCAAAAGAAATGCACACTATTTTTTTAAATCCATTTTTTATTCTACGTGTTTGAAAGTTTTACAGTGTGTAGATACATCCTTTAGGAACAATATTTTCATTTCTCCACATAATTTCCATCCCTCTCAACTGCCTTACGCCATCTTGGAACCAGCGCCTGTATACCTGCACGGTAAAATTCTGGACCAACCTGTTGGAGCCACTGTTTGGCAGCGTGCACAAGGGAGTCATCATCTTCAAACCTTGTTCCACGAAGAAAGTCTTTCAGTTTCCCAAAGAGATAATAGTCACATGGAGCCAGGTCATGAATGTAAGGCGGGTGTTTCAGTGTTGTCCATCCGAATTTAGTGATCGCTTCCATGGTTTTTTGACTGACATGTGGCCGTGCACTGTCGTGCTACAGCAAAACATCCTGCTTTTCCTGATGTGGTCGAACACGACTCAGTCGAGCTTGAAGTTTCTTCAGTGTCGTCACACATGCATAAGAATTTATGTGGTTCCACTTGGCATGATGTCCACAAGCAAGAGTCCTTCCGGGTTCCCTGGTTCGGTTCCCGGCGGGGTCAGGGATTTTCTCTGCCTCGTGATGGCTGGGTGTTGTGTGATGTCCTTAGGTTAGTTAGGTTTAAGTAGTTCTAAGTTCTAGGGGACTGATGACCTAAGCTATTAAGTCCCATAGTGCTCAGACCCATTTGAACCATTTGAACCAAGAGTCCTTCGGAATCGAAAAACACCGTAGCCATACGTTTTCCAGCAGAAGGTGTGGTTTTGATTTTTTTTTTTCTCGGGTGAATTTGCATGATGTCACTCCATTGATTGCCTCTTCGTCTCTGGTGAAAAATGATGGAGCCATGTTTCATTACCTGTCATAGTTCTTCCAAGAAATTCATCTCCATCATTCTCGTGCTGTTCCAAAAGTTCCAGGCATACCGTTTTTCTTGTTTCTTTGTGAGCCACTGTCAACAACCTGCGAACCCACCTGGCACTAACCTTTTTTAACGCCAACCATTTCAGTATTCTGCAAACACCTCCTTCCCCTGTCCCAACGTAGCGTGACAATTCGTTCACTGTGATGCGCTTGTCAGCAGTCACCAATTCGTTGACTCTCTACACATTGTCTGGACTGTGTGCAGTACGACGCCTGCCGCTGCGAGGACAATCCTCAATATTGCCGTGCCCGCTTTCATCACGTAACCTGCTTGCCCACCGACTTACTGCGATCGACAGCAGCATCTCCATACACCATTTTCAACCTCTTGTGGATGTTTCCCACTGTCTCGTTTTCACAGCACAGGAATTCTATGACAGCAAGTTGCTTCTGACGAACGTCAAGTGTAGCAGCCGTCTTGAAGAGATGCTGTGACGGCGCCACTCACGGGAATAGGTTGAACTAAGTTTGAAAACAAGCGGGAATGATGTATCTACACACTGTAAAGCTTTCACACATGCAGAATGAGAACTGTATTTTTACAAAAATAGTGTGCATTTCTTTGGGAGTGACCCTCGGGTTCTGGGGTGACTAGCGTACATTGGTGTGCAGAACTTAAGAACGAAAGTAACTTTCGCGTGGTGCGTTACTGCGCAACATAGCTCATAGCAACGTGGACCATACATAGAAAGAACTACTACCGTATCGTACAGTACAGAAGGTAGCTGGAAGAAGTACGCAATGAAACGAACAGAAACGACATTTTTGTTCAAAAACAGTGATTACATCGAAGTCATCGCAATCTATGATAATACCCTGGATTTACAAAAGGCGGGACAAGGTTCATAACAGGGCGTACGACCACCAAGGACGGCAATCCATGTAGTGCAACGTGCTTGCATGCAGGCCACAAGGTTGATTCGGAGTTCACGTAGTACGGCATTCCACTCCTCCACTAGCGCAGTTGGCAGCTGCTGCAATGGTCTCCCCAACGCATCCCACACGTGTTCGGTGGGACATAAGTCGAGGGAACTGCCAGGCCAGTCCATTCGCCCAATATCCTCTCGCTCCAAGAGCTCCTTCACCTACGCAGTTCGATGCGATCGCAAACTGTTGAGGCGTAGCGCCGTATAAAGATCCTGCCTTGGAGGCGGTTAAGTGGGAGATGTGTCTCAGAGCTGGATAGTGACAGGTGGTGACGCGAGACGGGACGCGCACGTAGTTTATGTATCAGTCGATAGAGGACAGTATTGGATACGGGGACTGTGATTTTAGTTTCGATTGTGCCCACTAGAGTGCACTAAAGTAATAGAATGATTTTCATAAACTGTTCTAGTATTTTCATAAAGTGTTATTATGTCTTTTTCTGTTGGTAAAATGTTATAAATGTGTTTTAGCAGTATGAATGATGCATGAGTGTGGTTTAAGGTTAATATGAAGATAATTGCTTAACGAGTTATGTAATGCGATTTAGTGTGGGAATATTTCGGAGAAGTATTGATGTGAACAAAGGGAATTTTTGTAGATTAGATTTGTAAAGTTAAGTTTATGGTAAAGGGAAAGTTAATTCAGGTATAAATAACAATAGTAAATAACTTTATGCATAAACAAAACTTCAGCATATTAGATAATTACGTCGGTAAAAAGTGCAGTCGTTAGGTTTACTATTTTGCGATTGGTTATTAATGAAAAGCGCGGACTGACACGGGAGAATGTTGTTTTGCTGTTGGCTGTTGAGTAAACTGACCAATGGTAAAGCAATATTCTTCGCGCGCCTTTCTCGGCTGGTAGAGAAGACTTAAGAGTATTGTAGAGGAGAGTGGGAGCCTAGCCATGAAACAAATGGTTCAAATGGCTCTGAGCACTATGCGACTTAACTTCTGAGGTCATCAGTCGCCTAGAACTGACAACTAATTAAGCCTAACTAATCTAAGACATCACACACATCCATGCCAGAGGCAGGATTCGAACCTGCGACCGTAGCGGTCGCGCGTTTTGCAGACTGAGCCATGAAACAGTTCGGACGTGTAGTAGTAGTTCCGATGGAAACGATAAGTTGCCGGATCTAGCAGTGTTTCATACATCAAAAGTGTGGTAAAATGACGGCATAATTATTCCGCCGGGAGTGTAGAAATTTCAGAATTTTTAAGTGAATTTTGTGACGAGAAAAGACATATATTTCGGGTGGCGTATTGAACAGGTTGGTGGCAAAAAACTGTGACTGCGTTTGGTACCGACAGACTTAATATTTGGCGAGCATTCTTAATCAAAAACAATCAGTTTTTTTGTAACTATTACGTTTTCGGGAAATGCAACACCATAAACTCGCTAACATGAGTGAAAGGGATTGTGAGTGACTGTGTTAAGACTAGCACGGACTTGGCGGTGACGCTTGTTCACCTAAGTTTCAGAATATATTAATTGAGGACAAAATTTCCAACCTTTCATTTCGTGTGAAAACTTTCTCCTGAAACGTACATTAGTGACTTTAATTGCAGCCTGGTTCACGTCGAAGTACAGTAGATTTCGCTCGGCTTCCCCACTGATGATATGCTGAGACAATGTTCACAGGTAGGTGCTGGTTCGTCGTAAAGTGACGGATAGAACCGCGTCGCCGCACTGTCATCCATAAAAATGGAGTGAGAGCCGAATGCACCCATGAAAAGACGCACATGGAAAGAAATCCAGTGTCACAAGGACGTTTACCGGTGAATTTATTGTGTTCAAGGATTTGGAGGCCGGTACGCCCATACAGCATTATGCCTACCCACGCCATAACACCTGGCCCACCAAAACGATCATGTTCAACAACTCTGAGCGTACGCTCATATAGCGATAGGTGGGAACACGCAGTGCACCAAGCAACAGTCTTATCGATCACGCCGATCTTTGTCACCAAGCGGCTCTAGGCGCTTCACTCTGGAACCGCGCTGCTGCTACGGTCGCAGGTTCAACCCATCGTGCTTAGAGCCATTTGAACCATCGATCACGTACGGTATGCACTGGGGAGACGTTTTGTAGTACGTCCACATGCATGAACAACTGTCCAGCAGTTTTCAAGCGCACTGGTAGAGGAAGGAGCGCCCTACGATGAGAACTCCTCAACCTTGAGGCCACATGGGAACACGTTGCGAAACATGCATTGCCGTCCGTGGTCGTGTAACTAGGGCCTCCCGTCGGGTAGACCGTTCGTCGGGTGCAAGTCTTTCGATTTGACGCCACTTCGGCGACTTGGCGCATCGATGGGGATGAGATGATGATGATGATTAGGACAACACAACACCCAATCCCTGAGCGGAGAAAATCTCCGACCCAGCCGGGAATCGAACCCGGACCCTTAGGATTGACGTTCTGTCGCGCGAACCACTCAGCTACCGGGGGCGGGCGCCATCCATGGTGACCACACGCGTTATTAAGAAACACGTCCCGAGTTACGTAATGTCCAGAGGGCCATCATAAATCGCTGTGACTTCAGTGTGATTATTATCTTTCAATAAAAGTGTCACTTCTGTTCGTCTCATTGGGTATTTCTTTCAGTTACCTTCTGTACTATAATGAAGCAGTAATCCCAGCGTACAATCCAAGTTTCAGAGAGCTGTGTTAAATGACAGTCATACAATGAAGGCTTTCACGACCTGATGCTCCGAGTTGTATGGCCGTGGTCTATGGAACTCTTCAATTCCTGATGTTTCGTCCAAGGCTATGTTGGACATTTTCGGAGGTGCTCCTGGTTGTGCTGAGTCTTGCCGACGGCAAGATGTCCAACGTAGCCCTGGACGTGGTGACCGGCAAGACTCAGCACAACCAGGAGCACCTCCGAAGGTGTCCAACGTAGCCTTGGACGTGGTGACTGGCAAGACTCAGCACAACCAGGAGCACCTCCGAAGGTGTCCAACGTAGCCTTGGACGTAGTGAGCGGCAAGACTCAGCACAACCAGGAGCACCTTCGAAGATGTCCAACGTAGCCTTGGACGTGGTGACCAGCAAGACTCAGCACAACCAGGAGCACCTCCGAAGGTGTCCAACGTAGCCTTGGACGTGGTGACCGGCAAGACTCAGCACAACCAGGAGCACCTCCGAAGATGTCCAACGTAGCCTTGGACGAAACGACGGATTAAATGACAGTGACACGTCATGCGAATGTCACTTTAGTCCTTAAGTTTTGCACACCAGTGTATATTCCGGTGAGGCTACAGCGGGGTAAACGACAGTGGGAAACGGCCATAGAAGCAGTGTGGCTACCCTGTAGATCCCAATTCGTACACTGACAAGGGTATTAGAGTCAAATGTGTTGCGCGTAGCAGGTCAAGGAGTCAAAAGCTTAACAGGCTGCCATCTGAGGAGGGGATTGCCGAGTTGTTGATCGATGTGGCAGCAGCGCCGTCGCTGATTAGTTTCGGCTGTGGCGCGTGCTTGCCGGAGGCGCTCTCGCGGGAACGCGACGCGTCCCTCAGTCGGATTGCGACGCCCGCCCGCTCCGGTGTCGGCGACCCCGAGGTCGCAGCGCGCGCAGGTTTCTCGCCCTACCGCAAGGGCAGCTCGAGTGGCGCAAGCGTCGAGGCGTTGAACTCTCCGCCGCGATGCCGCGCGCCCTGTTCCCGATGGAGCTGCCGCGGATCCGAGATATCCTCCAGCGCCTCCATTCCGGTGAGTACACTGCTGGCCAACAAGAGCTGCGACGCCACTGAGACTGCTCAAAACAAACGTCGAACTGGTCGACTTTGGTTATTGGGCGGAAGTGTGGTTCATCTGTAAATGCGTGCTCATAGTCCCGAAGGGACAAGTGTCAACAGTGTCTTGTGACCTTACTCTGTAAAACACCAGGGAGAGTTTAGTGTGTAGCACTTGGGTGCAGAATTTCATTATTTGTACAGCCACCGCTTCTCCCTTCTGCTGGTCACACCAACATTTATTTCATCCCGAAGTCTCGACACATCATTACTAAAATTTATAAGCCAGAATACGAGGACAGAAAATTACATACTGCCTGACAAAAAAAGTGAAGCACGCAGAAGACGTGGTCGAATGTCAATGTACAGGGTGATCAAAAGATCAGTATAAACTTGAAAACTGAATAAATCACTCAATAATGTAGATAGAGAGGTACAAATTGACACACATTCTTGGAATGACATGAGGTTTTATTAGAACCAAAAAAATACAGAAGTTCAAAAAATGTCCGACAGATGGCGCTTCATCTGACCAGAATAGCAATAGTTAGCATAACAAAGTAAGACAAAGCAAAGATGATGTTCTTTACACGAAATTCTCAATATGTCCACCATCATTCCTTAACAATAGCTGTAGTCGATAATGATGTTGTGAACAACACTGTAAATCATGTCCGGAATTATGGTGAGGCATTGGCGTCGGATATTGTCTTTCAGCATCCCTAGAGATGTCAGTCGATCACGATACACTTACGACTTCAGGTAACTCCAAAGCCAATAATCGCACGGACTGAGGTCTGGGGACCTGGGAGGCCAAGCATGACGAAAGTGGCAGCTGAGCACACGATCATCACCAAACGACGCGCGCAAGAGATCTTCCCCTTTCTGATAATATAGTTTCACTAAAAGCGCCTTTTCAGGTAACGTCAACATGCCGCGACTGCCGGCGCATCTGATTCTCTCTTTCATTACAGCTCCTTTTATGCACGATTGTCATGCGCAGTCACTGACGTTTTGCTGTCCAGCGCCATCTGTCGGACATTTTTCGAACTTCGTGTTGGTTTTTTTTTTTTGTTTGTTCTAGTAAAACCCTATGGCATTCCAAGCATGTGTGTCAATTTTTACCTCTCTCTCTACATTATGTAGTGGTTTATTAAGTTTTCAAATTGATACTGACTTTTTGATCACCTGGTATGTTCGAACATGTACGAGGACTGTTCAAAAAATTCCGGAACTTTGTCCACAAAATTTTTCCCCGCTTACCTACTACTGGTTGTGCATGGTCTCCTTCGAAATTCTCTCCTCCACAATTGACACACCGCTCCCAACGCCGTTTCCAATTCCGGAAGCAGTCTTGGTACGTCTCTTGCTTGATCGGGCGAAGCGCCGTCTGGGAATTACCTTGTCTGTCGTTGCAAATTTTCGTTCTTCCAACGGGATTTTCAACTATGGAAATAAGAAAAAGCCTGCAGGTGCCAGGCCTGGAGAGTACGCAGGACGAGGCAGCACAGTGATTTCGTTTTTTTGTGCAACAGTCACGCACCAACAGGGATGAATGTGCGGATGCGTTATCGTGAAGCAAGAGCCATAAATTGTCTCGCCACATTTCAGGCCCCGTCCTTCTCATATTTTTTCGCAGGCGCCGCAACTGGTCACGGTAATACCATCGATTAACAGTTTGTCCCGGTAGCACGAATTCATAAAGAACTAATCCTTCAACGTCAAGGAAAACTATCAGTGTGGCTTTGACATTTGACCTGACCTCACCAGCTTTTCTTGGTCTTGGAGAATCTTCCGCTTTCCATTGTGAAGATTGCACCTTGCTCTCAAAATCCTAAACATAGACCCACGTCTCATCACCAGTTATGATCACAGATAGCGAGGCGAAGTCTCTCTAGTCTTGAGTCATGAGCCGTGGGACGAACTCGGCGGCAACACGATGCATTCCAAGATGCTGTGTCAGGTTTTCGTGACATGATCCCACTGAAATGTTACACTTTTCTGCAATCTCTCGGACAATCAGTCTTCGACTGACATGCACAGTTCCGTTGACGTTGCTGACATGAACGTCGTCGGCAGAGTCGATGGCCGTTCTGAACGAGGGTCATCATTAACTTAATCCGGCAATTTTTAATCCATGTGAACCATCCGTAAAGCCGAGTACGGCTTAATCACTCTTCGCCGTATGCTTCCTGCATCATTTGATGTGTCTCTGTAAAGATTTTGTTGAGTTTCACGCAAATTTTAATGCAGTCGCGTTTCTGTTTTAACTCTACCACTCGAAATTCGCAAACTGTGCGACACAACATTCTACTCAATACAGCACTGAACAACAACCAACAAACGTACAACAAAGAAACTTCCCTGCAGTTGCATATTACACACAGACGTGTGCAGGGATGCCAACCGCATTTCGCTCCGACACACAATTGGCCCGAAATTACGAATATTCTGGAATTTTTTGAACTGACTTCTACACACAATTGACGGGTATGTAAATGATTAGAGTGGCAGTTCACTGTGACAGAGAAAACGGCCACCACAGTGCATTAGCGTTATTACCAGACTTGGTAGGGTATACATATGCGCTCCAACAAGCCAGACAAAAATAAAAATGAGACAATAATGTCTAACTCCAAAAATAAAATGGAACTAACGGGACAACCGCAAAAAATTGGTGGATCAGGGCGGGGACAAGTTAAATATATAACAGTAAAATACACTGCACACTCCTAAAACAAATAATACGAAAAAAATTAAACACTCCGCTACACGAACAAAACCACAGGAATCTGACATTTCCCCACATCAATTAGCTCAGTCGCAACCATCGATACCAAAAAATCAATCCACAAAAAGTGGAATCGGACCTTTCCCTTGAGCCATATAGCTCAACCACAGCTGTCGATACCAAAAACCCATTCCTACAACTCCGAAAAGTGGAACCAAAAGCTTAACAACTCAAAAATCGAAATACCCCATGTTCATTCCATGAACTAAAACGCAACCGACAGACAAAACATCCCAATTACTATAGAATAAAACCAAAACAAAAAGTACTTACCAACAAAAGCCTCTGACAATACCACCTAGGTTGATCACCACACCCAAGTACGCACGCACGCACGCACACACACACACACACACACACACACACACACACACACACACACACACACACACACACACACGTGTGCACAAACACACCCACACACAAACGCACCCACGTTATCGCACCAACTACCTAAACTCAAAACCACGTTTGCACGATGACAACCAAAACTGAAATGAACCAAATGTTAAACTCAGCACGTCCACATCCACCACCAGAGGGCACAATCAAATACAGCAACACGACATCTACAAACACAACCAACTCAAAAACACCGCGCCGTAGTGACATCACACTCCACAATACCATTACGTCAGTGGCCAAAGCAGACGGGTGGAATCAGATACTTCGGTTGACCCTAATCGTCGTGACCAGCGTCAGATGATGACTGTTAGGCGCAGAGGTGCCGGCTATTCTTTTGAGACAGCGTTATCAGTACCTGATAGTCTGAAAGGAGCCTCGTTGTGGGTCTCCATTTGGCCGTCTGGTCGAATCGTGCAGTATCCAGGTCTGTGAGGTATTCCGGTATGGCAGTGGCCTCATTTTGGACGCATGTGGACGTCGCGGTAGGTATACTTGTCGTCTGACCACGTCTGACCTCCACAAGGGAGGGTCGCTGTATTGTGAACCAAACACATCACAACCCTGTCACTTCTACGTCTGCCAGACGAGAACAAGTAATGAACCCCTGCAACATTCTGTGTCATTCCACACCATTGGCTGGAGACTAGCAGCAGCCAGACAAGGGAATTGGCGTCCCACGCCTAGACAACCGTTAACACCACAACGCAAACGGTTGTGCCTGTAGTGGTGCCGCGACCAGGAAGCACAGGCTGCTGATGAATGGCGTCACATTGTGTTTATGTGATAAACACGATTCTGCACTACCCTGGATAACCATCGCTGGCGAGTAAGGCAGCCACCTGACCCACTCTTGCAAAACTTTGGAGAGGCCCAGCTGTGTTACTGCTGGCGTTATGGTGTAGGTAACCTTCGGATGTCACTTCAGGCTAGTGATTGAGGGAACTCTAACGACATAACAGTACGTCAGTGACATCCTGTGTCCTCGTGTGTTACCTCCCAAGCGATGGCACAGAGGTATCATTTTTCAACAGGACACGTGTCTCTATAACATGTCTGCGTGTTGTTGAGATACTGCCATGGTCAGCAAGATCCCCAGATACGTCCCAGTGCGAGTATCCAGGATATCAAAGACTTGGTACAATAGTTGTCGGCAAGTTTGCCTGGGGATGGGATCCAGCGGCTTTGTGGCATTCATTCCAATCGAATGAGTGCACGAATCCGGACCAGAGGAGTTACAACATCATAGTGATACATAGGCTCACACTGTCCTCTTCGTTGTAAATTTCACTCGATGTTGTAGCCACTGAAATAACCTCACATACCTTCTGAAATCGTGAAGTTTCATTGCTTCCTCCCTCTCTGCCTGCTTCACTTTTGTTTGTCAGTAATTGTAAATGAATTATGTGTACAAGACTGGCTGTGTTTCCTGTAGACAGTATGCCTATAGCCCTTATAACTTCAAGATAATCATTTAAGGCAAATTCCGGGATATTTTCATGAAAAGGACACGACTGGTTTCCTTCCCCACTCCGAAATTAAGCTCCGTCTTTAGCGACCTCGTTGTCGTTGTCGACGGGACATTAAATCCTAATCTACTTTTTTCCTGAAAGCGACTTTATATATGTGTTGGTTATTTAAGAATTTCCTGACTAATTAGTGCGGAAATTAGTGAAACAACAGTCAAAGATGGTACAAGATTGTTATTACTAGAGCCCCGGCTTCGTCGGTCTGATACTACCAACACACGCAACACCGTGGTTCACGTGCCCATCTTGTACAATTGCGGTAGGATGGCAACCTAAGACTTATGAATACTGGCCACACACACTCAATAATAGGCTATTCTAGTAGATGCCAAGTGCCCCACTTACGACTCACGCAGTTTCATCAGCTTAAATGGCTCGCCTGCTGCAATCTGAATGGCAGTTCCGCAACGGACAACTGGTTAAGTTTTGTTAGTCTGATGACTTACAGCCTCAGAGGCAAGAATGCCGTTAGTGACATATTGTAACACTTCAGGCGTCAGAAGGCAATTCTACAGAAAGCGAAAGAAGGTTAGTAGTTATTCTGATTACACAGTGTTGGAAAGCCAAATCGTGAGAGTCAGCAAAATTTTTCATACACACATTTTACGACGGGGGCAAATAACAAGGGTGTTGATCAACCATAAGAAAAGCCTGTCGTCCGTTGATAAGGAAGTAAAAGTGCAGCAAGTGACTAGTTGTGATTTTACAATGTACAGGTTGTCCCAGCTATCTTGTCCACCCAAAATATCTGTGCAACAATAACAGCTATTGGAAAACGACTTTCACCGGTATCAATGTAGGGCTGGGGCCCATGAATGTACATATTTGGAAACATTCTAAAACGAAAGCATATGTGTTTTTAACACAAACTTATGTTTTTTTAAAATGGATCTCCTATATTTTTTCTTCAGCAATCCATAGCACATACACAATGGCGTTGATTGCATCGCAATATTCCCATTACAGCCCGAGATATTGAGACGCGAAGTTGACGCTTGAAACACCCGACATGCGCTGCTAGCGTACCTCCTGAGGCTCAGGCGTGAACCCCATGCTGTCCATAATCGCGATGTGATTGATAAGTAAGTGTCCCTCTTGATAAGTATGGAGGTGTGATTACACATGTGCTTTGTCATGCTATGGATTGCTGAAGAAAAAATATAGGAGGTCCATTTAAAAAAAAAACATAAGTTTGTGTTGAAAAACACATATGCTTTCGTTTTAGAATGTTTCCAAATATTTACATTTATGGGCCCCAGCCCTAGATTGATACCGGTGAAAGTCGTTTTCCAATAGCTGTTATTGTTTCAGAGATATTTTGGGTGGACAAGATAGCTGGGACACCCTGTATATGAATTCAGATCTGTGAAGTGGCGTGCTTGAATCCAATCAATCCACTGGAGCTGCTAATTATATTGACATAAGGAAGCCAACTAGTTATTTAATTAATCCGTCGGAATAGCGGAATAGATAAGGTAACATACACTGATGGACCAAAACAAACAGCAGCTCAATAGCGATTGGGACCACCGTTGGAACGCATTACAACACCGATTCCGTGTAGCATAACTTAAAACTCGCCGGTAGATTCCCGGTGGTATTTGGCACCAGATGTCTACGCAAGGGTCTCGCAAATCCTATAAATTACGGACAGCGGTTTTTGGGTGTGGGGCTGGAGCCCGATAGCGTCCCAAATGTGTCCCATCAGGTTCAGATCAAGTAAATTTGTTGGTCAAAAAATCAACGTGAGTCAACTGCCATGTTCCTCAAACTGCTGTAACACGATTCCAGCCTTGTGACACGGACAGTTACCCTTCTGGAAGTTGACATCAACGATGGGGAATGCATCATACCTTAATGGACGGAAGTGACGAGCAATAATGTTCACGTAGTCCACAGCTGTCATGCTGCGTTCGAGCACTACCACAGGTCCCATGGAAGCCCAGGTGAATGTCCCCCATAGCATAAAATTGCCTCCGACCTGTGACCGTGGTGTGGTGAATGTTTCGGGCAGCTGTTTCACTGGACGAAGGCGTCTCTTCACACGACAATCGACGAGATTTAAGTAAATTGTGCTTCTTCCGACCGGGCGACACGTTTCTATTGGTTCACGCTCCAATCTAGTTCATTTCCTACCCATTACAATCATAACTAAAGGAATCATTGGGTCAAATTAGGATAACGCAGGGGTGTTCTGCTACGGGGCTCTGTGTTCGAGAATGTATACTGAAGTGTGTGCTCCGAAGCACTTTTGCTTGTTCAGCATTGTACTCTCTCTTCGTATGTGACACAGACCGCAACCTATTCTGCTTTACGGAAAGGATAAGCCTCCGCCTGTGATGAGGTATGGACGTCCAAGACCTCGCCGCTTACTGGTGGTTTGACAAAAAAATGGCTCTGAGCACTATGGGACTTAACATCTGTGGTCAACAGTCCCCTACAACTTAGAACTACTTAAACCTAACTAACCTAAGGACATCACACACATCCATGCCCGAGGCAGGATTCGAACCTGCGACCGTAGCAGTCGGGCGGTTTCGGACTGAGCTCCTAGAACCGCTAGAGGTGGTTTGACAGTTCTTCAACCACAGTTCATCGATTCTCAAGACAGTAGGACGCGAACGCCGACAGCTTTCCCGTTTCCGAATCGCTAGTTCCCACAATCTTTTTCTGTCTTTTATCAAAGTCGATGATGCCACTTCTTCGCCTCATATCGTTGCTAGAATGATTCACCGTTCATCTCTGCTCCGCTTTCACATACATTCGTTACCGCGACATGTGCCTGCAACGCCAGCAGGGGGTAGTCAGTCTCGCGGTGGTTAGTGCTCATAATGTTTTGGTCGTTAGTTTATAAGTGTCTGTAATATGACAAGTAACAATATTGTAGTAGCTCTTCTAGCACTGTGCCCAGACAGAGCATCCTAATTATTCATTCACATTAATATTAGGGGTTATGTGTCGCGTAAATAGTAATCAACCCGTCGTTGTTAATGGGATACATCATCATACTGACAATAAATTCGGGCGTACTCAAAGGGCCTGTTGTAGGACCATTACTTTTCAGGAGGTATCCTTATGTTACCGATAACGTCAGAAGTTTAGTAACGATGTTCGTGGAAGATGCTGTTGTGTAGAGACAATCACAGAAAGCGAAATAAAATTTTACCGATATTCTGGAAGTCTTGCTGAGGATCAGCACTTCGTGCAGTGAAAGGCAATCGATCTTACAAGATTCATTAGTCAGATGTAACGTATTGCACATAGTAGGCATAAAACTCCGTAACTTTATGATTACTCGATTAATGAGCAGTTACTGTAAACAGTCACAACCCTTAAGTCTTGGAATACTCGATGCTTCTGGAGATATTTGGAGTGGAGCGGCCGTATACAAATAGTCGATAGAAAGGCTGCTGTTTGTGGGAAAATCATAAGAATATGTAATTCGCTGTAAGCATACAGCTTTAAAAAGAACCATATAAGATCAGTAAAGGGACAGAGAAGACTGAAAGAACATCAGAGCTTTACGTGACGGTTTCGTTTAGTTAGCGCGAAAAATCACGGAGACGTGCAGACGATACTAGCGTTATAAGTTATAACAAATCCCATTAGAGAGAAGCAACAGAAGAGACTGTTCAAGATTTTTCATAAAGATTTATTAAGTGGTTCTTTGAAAATGGATTACCACAAAATTTTGAGAAAACGCAGTACATTCAGTTTTGTACAACAATGCATAGCACATTAACAGGAGTCAGTATATAGTGTAGAATGCTCCAAATTTTTTGGGTGTGGATATTGATGAAAACCTAAACTGAAAGAAGCATATTACTGAGCACCCCAAACAATTAAGTTCAGCTAGTTTACAAGAGGTCAATTCCAGTAGCTGCAATGTAATGTTTATTTGCTTCTATCTGGAAGCACAGGAAGCTTGCCTTTTTTGGTTTACAGTGCCATTTTCAAGTGCACCCGTGGGTGTTGTGGATAATAAATCGTATTTACATCTTACTTATGATCAAGAATGTATTTTTATAGATTGCATTTCTGCTTACGCATAAAAGGAGTTTACGAACATATGGCATCCAGGGACCAACTGTGAAGTTTGTGTTGTGAAATATTGTTATTATAATCACGTGGTCTTTACAATATGAAATTGTCCGTAATAATAATTGTTTGACTGGTGGCATCCTTAGAGGCTTTTTGTTTACAGACGTAAACATGATCCACAAAAATGCGTTGTTGACAGTAAGTAAGATGTAAATAAAATCCATTATTCTCAACACTCATCGGTGCACGTGAAAATGGCGTTGTGAGGCGAAATGGGCAAGTATGCTGAGCAGATATATCTAGATACAAGCAAATAAATATTAAGAGTGTAGCTACTAGTATTTACTACGGGTAAAATGTTGTATTTCGACCTAGTTCATGCTGCAGGCGCTACATTCCGCTACTTTTGCTGTACGTGTAATTGCTAGTCTTGAAAACAAACGAACCAATCTCCTGACATATTTTGCATGTTTTCACTCATTCATTTATGGAATCACTTCGAAAGAAAGTACTGGTTACACAAAGCGAACAGTAAGAATAAAGTGTAGTGTTCACCTGCAGGCGTCATGTAGGTACCTCTTAAAGAAGGTGCACATTTTAACTGCACCGTCACAATACCTTATTATATTTGTGAATGAAATTCGAGATAAATAATCCGTCAGAAATGGAGAAGTGATATCCGTACGTAGAAGAACGGAGGAAAAATATTACCTGTATTACCCATTATTATAGCTGACAGTGGCTCAGAAAGAAATTTCAAAAAAATCCTGTAAACTGACTCATTCCACACCATTTCGATAAAATTGTCGTTCAAATTATCTGTGTAACTTGTAATTAACTAAGTAACCAACCAATTCCATTGGCAGACGTTACGAGAGAGGCATTATGAGTCACATAGACGTTGACTGTCACTATTCTGAGAGTATGCATTCCAAGAAGAATCAAGCAAGATTATCATTTGTTTAGGGCCTTTGCCCCACTTCAACGTGGGGTCGGCCTTGTTACTATGGATTTGGTAAAGTTAGTGTCAGAGGGTGGCCTGTCATCACCCCGCACCCCTCACCCCTCAGGACGGAAATACGTAAGTGTACCCCAGCTGTCTGCATCTAGTGTAAGCCATGAAATAGTGCGAACGTTTTCAGATGTCTGCGAGTCGTGTAACTAAGGCGGAAGGTGGGGACCAGCCCAGTATTCACCTAGTGGGATGTGGAAAACCGCCTAAAACCACATCCAGGCTGGCCGACACACCGGCTCTCGCCGTTAACCCGCCGCGCGGATTCGATCGGAGTCGGCCTACCCGAGTCTCTAGGTAGCAACGCATTATCGCTTTGGCCAACCTGGTGGGTAAGCAAGCAAGATATTACTTCCAATATGCCACGCGATTTAGCTATGACAATAAAATGGTAGAAATTCGATGAGAATTGATTAACAAACAAGTTCACACAGAAAACAGAATAGTTACTTAACTTGTATGCCTCCAAGCGACCGAAGACTCATTACAATTTATGCAACAAGAAATGGAGTCCATCTTTCTATGTCATAAGGAATAAGCACAAACGATAAAGACGACGTCGCGACCAGGCGGCGTCTGGGTAGCATCACGTTGCGAAGTGGCTACGAGCGTGAGTGAGTGAGTGGGATGAGCCGCTTCCGCTGGCCGCCCTATATTGCGGCAGCAGAGGGCGCTCGTAGTACGCAGCTGCTGGAGGTGTGGCTCAGTGGACGTGCACGATTAGGCCCGCCAGGTTCTATCAGTGCCGGAAGGAAACTTGTAATATTGTTGCTATGACGCCTATGGGATGGTATTGACAGGTGATACAACGGCTCCGACACACCAATAGTGAATCGAAGCAGCAAGGGAAATGATAATAGTACAGGAAGTACCCTCCACTATACATCATAATGTGCTTCGCTGAGTATAGATGTAAATGTAAATGTCAGCATCGCTATGGTTTTTTTTTAATTCTTGAATTTTAATATTGCATCAGTGGCTATATTTGTAAAGGGAAATAAATTTATTTAGTAGGGGAATTATCGACAGAGACAAGAAAACGTAAATTGTACATCCAGTCATTAAAACTGCGACACTTTCGGAATGGCAGATAGTGACCCTCATATTGCAACAATGTTTACTTTATACATGAAAATTATTAGCAGTTTTCGACCACCGCACAAAGTAGTTAGTGTGGCCGAGCGGTTCTAGGCGCTACAGTGTGGATCCCGCGACCGCTACGGCCGCAGGTTCGAATCCTGCCTCGGGCATGTGTGTGTGTGATGTCCTTAGGTTAGTTAGGTTTACGTAGTTCTAATTCTAAGGGACTGATCACCTCAGTTGTTAAGTTCCATAGTGCTCAGAGACATTTTTTGAAGATAGGTAGTGGTAGTGTCATCTAAACCCTTAAATATATTATAAAAGTGAATGTATGTATTTATGTTCCACAACTTCTCCTAAACCACTGGATCGCTTTCAACCTAACTTGGTACACATGTCACTTTCTGTCTGGCAAGAACCACTGTGAGGGTAAGAAATGCCTACATCTCAATGGACTGGGGGTGATAAAGAAGAGTAGTTCACAACATGCAGATAGTCAACCTATATTCATCCAGTATTACAGAATGAGAGCACTGTATGACTTGCAACAAACTTTATACATAATTTCAAACCTTTACGAGACCTTTTCTCGCTGACATCCGAATCAGAATTACGAAAGGAAAAAAAGAAAGTTTTACCACCTACTGCACTTGCTGTTCATGCAGTAAAACTACTGCATCTGAAATGATCTTTTAATTTACTACTTCTTTACTACTTACTCTAATAGCAATACAAATTCCCGACAGTATTAATATATATCACTGAATAGACCTTTAAAAATATATCAATTTACGGCTAATGGTACAGGAGATAAGACGTAATAAACAATGAGATGCGTGAATAACTGCTGCGTCTTTACTGTTAACTATTCGCAACGCGTTTCGTACACAGTATCCATATGTACCACTCGTTGTACTGTAAAATTATGTCATTGTACGACACATATTTTTAGGAGATATGACGTCATAAACATTGAGCTGCCTGTAAACGAAACTGCAGGGCGACATTTGCTAGAGATACAAGTGAAATATGTTTGAACATTGTGAATTATATGTGACGTGTGCGTAGGTGGATATAGCCACTGGTAAAAAGCTTCTTCTGAACCACTGGATTGATTTCATCCAAACTTGATTCAAATATTACTTATTACCTGGAAAGAAATACTGTAGAGGTAAGAACAACCAATCTTCTATTGGGATGGGCGTGATAACTTGAAGAAAGAAGGGTCGAGGAGGCAATAGACACACAGAGAAAGAAAGGAGTTGAACACAGATAGGGAACTGGAGGAGATAGAGAGAAGGGCGAGAAGGTGATGGACAGAGAAGAGGGGGAAGGAGGAGATAGAAAGAGAGGGAGGGGGAGATGGACATAGTGAGAGGGGAGGAGCAGATGAACGTTGTGAGGTGGAGAGCAGGTGGATTGAGAGAGAAGCAGGAGGAGATCGACAGAGAGTGGGGGATAGACGAGGTGAACAGAAAGAGAGGGGAGGAGGAGTTGGGACAGAGAGGGGGTGGAGGAGTGACATAGAGATGGGGGGGGGGGGGGTGAGAAGATGGACAGAGACAGGGGAAAGAGGAGATGGACTAATCGAGCTGGAGTAATATATACCCCACCAATGCTGGGCACTCAGCTAGTTCTGCATATAAGGAAATATTACGCAGTGGTTTTCTAATTCACAGTCGCATTTAGATGTTGGTTGTGAGAAGTTCCTAGTGTGCCTCGTGTAAGAAGGAAAACATCTACTATCTCGTTTCGGAATTCGATAACGGCAGGAGTGGGCCATTATCGAGACTACAGTTTATAGTCCTGCGATATTGTTGCTGGATGCTGGAGTTGGTTGGAATCCCATGTTTGCCATGCTAATATAGAATCGATATACTCTACGCTCTGCAGAATCTCAGCAGCCCCGCGCGAGTAGCGCCTGGAAGGGCAAACAGGTTACCTCGTCGTGCACGACCTTACAGCCAAGTCACATACCTTGTGTGGTGTCACCGTCAGACACCACACTTGCTAGGTGGTAGCCTTTAAATCGGCCGCGGTCCGGTAGTATACGTCGGACCCGCGTGTCGCTACTATCAGTGATTGCAGACTGAGCGCCGCCACACGGCAGGTCTAGAGAGACTTCCTACCAATCACCCCAGTTGTACAGCCGACTTTGGTAGCGATGGGTCACTGACAAATTACGCTCTCATTTGCCGAGACGATAGTTAGCATAGCCTTCAGCTACGTTATTTGCTACGACCTAGCAAGGCGCCATGATCAGTTTCTATTGATATTGTAAATCATTTACCGTCAAGAGCGACGTTCGTCATTAATGGATTAAAGTTAAGTATTCCACCAGCTACGTCCGTTTTTCTCAATTCTAATTCCCTCGTCATGTTCCAGGCCCCACGCCAGCCTGCGTGGGCTAAAACGCTTGCATTTCGGCCTCCTTTAGCAATACGGTGTTGGCTCTCCTGCCAACCACAACACCTTGAGTCAGGAAATGGGCGTGTTAGTATGGTGTGCCATTGGATACACTGCACGATCACTTCTGGTTCGCGTAGAACGTAATTCGGACAGCATCTATTACACTGATGACGTGTCGAGGCCGATGATTGTGCCCTTTCTTTCAGGTGTCCATTACGTTATCTTTCAACAAAATAAAGCAAGACCCCTTGTTGCCTGTGTTGTTCTGATCTACCTCGACAGAGAGGGTGTCCGCATTTGTATCGAGTAGGCTACGTTCTTCAGATCCCTCACCCACTGAAAACATCTTGTCATGAGTTGCTGAGAGAGTGGCACGCCATCACTCACTCGCTAGCCATTGCAGCTGATGAACTCTTTACCTGTTTTTGAAGCAGCGTGCTGACTCATCCGTCATCCAACTCAATCCAGCCAGGTTAGGACCGTTGTTGCTGCCAGATATGGCAGCTGTGTGTATTAAACTTAGCAACTTTTATATTCCCAAATTTCGCACCATTTTGTACTCTGGAATTGCTATCATATTTACTCATCTATTCTCCCTACTATACTGCATACGCACAATAAGTAAAATTTCGTTATTTGACATATTTCCTGGTGCAGTTATGACACCAGTGTAGCAGCAGCAAAACTTGCTTCAGATCAATGTACGGATATTGTAAGTAAAGTGCCGCATTGAACAGTCAAGTGGTCACATAACTGACTATCTTGTTCGCAGGTATCTTCAAAATTCTGAGGTGTTGTTTCAACAATTGACCAATGTGCGTGGGTCTTGTTGCTTTGTTTTTTCGTCTTCCTACGTGTTATTGAAAAAAAAAAGTTTGGTTTGTATAGTTGAGTACTCAGTGCACTAGACACAGTGTGTTTGACGACCTGGGGATATAGATCTGTGTGACACAGCACCGCAGAGGAAATGTCGCGCAGGTATCGGCTGCTGCTGCGCCTGTCGGGTGAGTGGCTCTGTTTGCATAGATAACACTGTCCGTTCGATATCGATAGGGAACTAAAACAGGCCGACATGCAGCTCGGTCGCCAGCAGACACACGTATTCACAGACGGCGGGATGTGGGATTTTCTCACCGTCGCGTGGAATGTTACGAGAAATGCAGTGCTAGTCGTTAAAACTGCTACAGCAGGAAATACAGCAAATAACGAAATTTTGCTCATCATGAGAATACACTGTAGCAAGAAGAATACGTTATTAAATTTGTTGATGATTTGGAGGTATATCGTGCGCGAAATTTAGTGCACAGAGCTGTCACCTCTAGCACCCACAATCCTTCCTTAACACCGTGAGCGTTGAGTCGAACTGAGCTTGGGTGACAGATACAAGGACTTCATTCGATGCTGGTTCAACTCTAACCGGAGATGAGCAATCATAAGGCTAGCTGGTTTCTGTGTGTTAGTGTCTCGACAACCCATGTCTACATGTTTTCATGAGTGAGAGATCTGGAGAAAGTGCTGACCAGGGCAACAGTCGAACACTCTTCGTATCGAGGCAGATCAGGCCAGCATACGGTATTGCATTATTGTGTTGAAATATAACATCACAGAGACTTCGAAGATAGGACACATCCATCATCTTTAACACGTCAGAAACGTGAATGCTGTTGTCCAAATTACTGAATATGCAAATCATGGGTGGTCGTTTTGCATGCCCAATGCCGCTGCGTGCTATCACGTCAGGTGCAGAGCCTTCAATGGCAATGACGAATGTAATCTGGCAGCGTAGCTTTTCCTCTATGTATCCACACACAGATACAATCATCATGATGCTGTACACTGAAGACTCGTCTGAAAATACAACGTGGTGACTGTCGTGTGTCATTTTGAGTACACCACTGTTGCCACTCTTCCTGTAACCGTGTCCAGGGAAACCGCAACAATGACCGACGTGGTGTTTCAGACCTCGTCGCGCTGTGCTTATGGATACTCGTCTTGCGCAAAGAAGGCCATTTCTGGACTCCACGTGGGGTGAAAGTACGACTCATCACGGCCCAGTGAGCAAATACATCTGTCCTATCGGACGGTAATCGCGTGGGACCATTGGGATAGCCACACGCGTTGAATATGGCCCTCCCGCACTCACCGATACCATATTTGCATGACGGTTGTGTGATCCCGACCATGCGAGCAAAAATGTAGCTGAATTATAAAACACAGTCACGATCGTGCTGCAATCGAATTCGCAACACTTGTAGGTAGTGGCTTCTCCATCGTACAGGAGTCATTACACTATCGTCTCACAGACAAGGAACATTAGAATGTGATTTCTAAATGAACAACGCGTTGCGCAGTCTTCTCATATTGACAGAATATAGATTGCATTTCTGCTACCTATTTTGAGCGGTAGCACTTGAATACTTGTTTTGTAAATAAAAAATAACTTCTCCTGTTACCCAGTATTTTATTTTCCCAGACGCGTTTCGCCTTTTTTTCACTTTAAGGCGTCGTCAGTGGGAAGGTTCGTCATGTTTTGAGTTGGCACCGGTGTTTCCTCTCATCTGGTCACAAAGTCGTCGAACTACCGCTCTATTTACGAAACATAAGGATGGTTTTGTTTCGTACATTTTTTTGCCCTTGCTGTTGTGATGCAGTATGTCTTCTGTCATTGGTATAGACATAAAAATAATTAGGCATAACTACTTTGAGTTCACTATGTATCTCATCCTGTCTGGTTTGTTTACGTACACGTATGTGAGTTTTTATGTACAAAACAAATATTTCCGTGCTTGCTGCGGAGGCTGGCCAAGTAAACAAACTCGTTAATAAATACACTTCATGCCAATTTGCCAATTGTTGAATGACACTTTCATGATGTTGCAGTTTTAATGATCTGCAATATATATGCCAACTGAGCATAAATTTGGCCAAACGTCGAGGATCGGAATCTGGTTTCGGTTCAGATCCCACAGGTGGGACCGAGCGATGTGGCGCAGTGGTTAGTACCCTGAACTCACATTCGGGAGGACGAAGGTTCAAATGCACGTCCGACTGCCCTTACTTAGGTTTTCCGTGATTTGCCTAATCGCGCCAGGCAACTACCGGATGGTTTCTTCGAAACGGACGGCCGATTTCCTTCCCCATCTTTGAAACGTTCTGAACTTGTGCTCCGTCCCTGATGACCTAGATGTCAACGGGACGTTAAACCCTAATCTTCCTTCTGACAGTAGGTTAGGACTTATGTCAAGACAATCCGTAAGTCATTTTTAGTCTGTTTTCCCATTCTTGAGGCAGAATATTGATCTGTTTTTACACATTTAGTCACATGTTCAGTCAGCCGCCTTACTGAAATCACGTAACGATGATTCCTGGGCAAGTTTGAAGTATCCTCCCGACTGGGTATAGTACCTTTAACCGCGAAATACTGATCATTAAAATTTCTTGGAGGACGATTCGAGGCGAGTAACGTAAGCGTGACGTCACCACACTAGCGTTCTTTGGCAGCTACGGCTAAGACGATGAAGGCGTGGCGTAGACAACTTCGGATACGGAGACGCGATGAAAAATTCAATGGAAAAAGGGGGAAGGAGCACATTAAGTGGACACATCTCATTCATTTTTCTGTGGCTTCATCCTCTATAAACTTTAATATATATTTTATTGTGAATGTAACTCATTGATACAGCATGTAAAGTATCGCCAGTTGCATAAATATCTCATGCAGGGCAGGAGCAGACGACATTGTGTTGACGACAAAGACGATTTAATAAAAAAAGTTTTATGTGCGCAATTGCATTCTTCGTGAAAACGTCGGGATAAAATCATAACAGGTATTTCGTATTAATATGTAATTTAATTATCAGTCACTTTAACGATACAATAGTCATACAGAGTAGTGTAATAGTTACAGAAGAGACAAATCAATAGTTAGGGCGGGCCAGCTCCGTAATCGCTGTGCACAGATTTTTCATTTCCTTTTCGGCGCAGCCTTAGCTCTCCAAATCGCTCGGCACTGGACTTTTTAGGCTTTTTGGATTCCTCCGACTTGTCTTTTCTATTATTTCGATGAGATTTACGAGCCGTATGAGACACCTTTCCTTATTCTCAATTTAATACCGATTTTTACTTATTTTCCGACGAATGTTTTTATTATCTCACTTTGGGTCCAATTAGTGCTCCGCAAACTCTTCACGATGTCACCCAGCCGAATCAGTGTTCTAGCTAAACGCATTATTACGCTACACCAGTTATAGCTTCAAACAAATCTATTTTGTAACGAATACTGGCGTGCGTTTACAGTGAGACAATGATGTCACGAGCAAAAAACAAATACTGCGCAACAAACACCTGCAGACGCCATCTATCCGTTGTGGACTCAACTATTGCTTACGCATATTTAGTCTTGCAGTTATTAACGATTCAAATCTATCGATATTTTGTAATACAAGATCGTTCGATCGACGAGCAAACAGACTTTCATGTCAAAATAAATGTTGCCATATGAAGATGGGCATAGTGGTCCGAAGGGGGAAAACGGTAATTAGAGAAAGTTTTTTCAAAAGTCTTTGTGGCGGCTGGTGTCTCCCTCAACAATCTTTAACTAAACAATTGCAACAGCATTCAACAAGACCTATCACGGAGATAATAAAAATTAGCGTAAATGTAACGGCTGCCATGGGGAACACCCTGTTGTCTGGAGATGCATATGAATTAATTTTGAAACGTGGTTTTAAACAGGAGTAAAAAGAAAAAAAGTTACACATTAACATACGAGGTTTGTTCAAAATTTCCGGTTAAATCGTTGTTTCGCACCAGTGGTGCGTTGGAGCGAAATGCGGCTGGCTTTCATGCACACATCTGTGTTTAATGTGCAACGGCTGGAAGTTTCATTGTTGTATATGTGCTAATGATTTTTCAGTGCTGTATTAAGTGTAACGTTGTGTTTCACAGTTAGCGAATTTCAAGATGGCAGAGTTATAGGAGCAAGACGTGTGCATTAAATTTAGTGTGCAACTCAAAAAAACTTGTACAGAGACACACTAAATGGCGCTGGAAGTCTATGGCGATGACTGCTTAAGCAGTACTTGGTGTTACGAATGGTTCACATGGATTAAAAATCGCCGGAAGGAAGTTAATGATGAGCCTAATTCAGAACGCTCTTCTACGTCTACCGACGACGTTCATGTCAGCAACGTTAACGAAACTGTACGTGCAAGACGAAGACTGGCTGTCCGAGAGATTGCAGAAGAATGTAACATTTCAGTTGGTTCATGTCATGAAATCCTGACACAGCGTCTTTGTTGCCGCCAAGTTCGTCCCACGGCTCATGAGTCAAGACTAGAAGACCTTCGCCTCGTAACTTGTGAAGAGCTTTTGGATCGTGCAACCAAGAACGAGATGTTCCGTAAGAGACAGTGATAAGACGTAGGTCTGCGGGTGTGATGTCGAGACTAAGGTTTAATCTTCACAGTTCCTCGGAAAAGATTCTCCGAGGCAAAAAAAAGGTCGTCAGGTCAGGTCAAATGTCAAAGCCATGCTGATAGTTTTCTTTGACTCTGAAGGATTAGTTCATGATGAATTCGTGCCACAGTGACAGAGTGTTAACCGATAGTATCATCTGGACTTATTACTACACCTGCGAGAAAATGTGAGAAGGAAACGGCCAGAAATGTGGCGAGACAATTCATGGCTCTTGCGTTACGATAACACACTCGCAATTCATTCATGCCTGTTGGTGCGTGACTATCGCACAAAAACAGAAATCACTGAGCTGCCTCATCCTTAGTACTCTCCAGACTGCGGAATTTTTTTTACGAAGTTGGAAACCCCGTTGAAGGGAAAATTTGCAACGATAGGTGAGATAAAAGAAAACTCGCAGACGGCACTTAGCGCGTTCCAGTAGGAAGCATACCAGAATGGCTTCCAGAAGTGAAAGCAGTGTTGGGGGCGGTGTATGGAGGAGATTATTTCGGAGAACATGCAGAATAAATGAAAGATAAGCGTATAAAAATTTTGAGAACAAAGTTCCGGAATTTTTTGAACAGATCAATATATAGAATAGCAAATATTTTGAAGAAACAAGGATAAAATGTAGCATCAAGAATAAATAAATCTAGAGGCACACCTACTTACAGCAACAGAAAAGCCGTACATATACCAAGAAACAGATATATACCAGCAGGAACGCCAATAACGCAGATTAGTGTATCAAGGAACGTCGAGCCAAAATTTCAAAACATTAGACACAGAACATGTAAGAAACTGGAAATGCGAGAACCGCCATTCAGCCTTCTCAGTACGCCTAATAAAGCATGGTGTAAAGCCGATACATACGTACTTTAAGGAACAAAAACAGGTATTACAGACCACTGACGATGCTTCGTAAAGAAACGTGCGTCAGACAAGTAAAGGCTTATTACTGCCTCGCGGATATGGTCGTCATATGCCAAGAAGTAAGGGTTTAAGTACACTCTGGCCATTAAAATTACTACACCACGAAGATGACGTGCTACAGACGCGAAATTTAACTGACAGTAAGAAGATGTTGTGATATGCATTCACACAAGGTTGACGCCGGCGGTGACACCTACAACGTCCTGACACGAGGAAAGTTTCCAACCGATTTCTCCTACACAAACATCAGTTGACCGGCGTTGCCTGGTGAAAAGTTGTTGTGATGCCTCGTGTAAGGAGGAGAAATGCGTACCATCACCTTTCCGACTTTGATAAAGGTCGGACTGTAGCCTATCGCGATTGTGGTTTATCGTATCGCGACATTGCTGCTCGTGTTGGTCGAGATCCAATGACTGTTAGCACAATATGGAATCGGTGGGTTCAGGAGGGTAATACGGAACCACGTGCATAGCTGTAACAGATCGTGCATCCGCGTCTCGGTCCCTGAGTCAACAGATGGGGACGTTTGTAAGACAACAACCATCTGCACGAACAGTTCGACTACGTTTGCAGCAGCATGGACTGTCAGCTCGGAGACCATGGCTGCGGTTACCCTTGACGCTGCATCACAGACAGGAGCGCCTCAGATGGTGTACTGAACGACGAATCTGGGTACACGAATGGCAAAAAATTTGTTTTTTTTTCGGATGAATCCAGATTCTGTTTACAGCATCATTATGGTCACACCCGTGTTTGGCGACATCGCGATGAACGCACGTTGGAAGTATGTATTCGTCATCGCCATACTAGTGTATCACCCGGCGTGATGGTGTGGGGTGCCATTGGTTACACATCTCGGTCTCCTCTTGTTCGCATTGACAGCACTTTGAACAGTGGACGTTACATTTCAGATGTGTTACGACCCGCGGCTCTACCCTTCATTCGATCCATGCGAAACCCTACATTTCAGCACGATAATGCACGACCGCATGTTGCAGGTTTTGTATGGGCCTTTCTGGATACAGAAAATGTTCGACTGCTACCCTGGCCAGCAGATTCTCCAGATATCTCACCAATTGAAAATGTCTCGTCAATGGTGGCCGAGCAACTGGCTCGTCACAATACACCAGTCGCTATTCCGGATGAACTGTGGTATGGTGTTGAAGCTGAATGGGCAGCTGTACCTGTACACGCGATCCAAGCTCTGTTTGACTCAATGGCCGAACGTACCAAGGGCGTTATTACAGCCAGAGGCGATTGTTCTATTAATTTCTCAGGATGTATGCACCCAAACTGCGTGGAAATGTAATCACATGTCAGTTCTAGTATAATATATTTGTCTAATGAATACCCGTTTATCATCTGCATTTCTTCTTGATATAGCATTTTAATGGCCGGTAGTGTATTAGGAGTATTGTTAGCGAAGGACGTAAGTCACAGTGAGAATACAATGCTACTCAAGACACTAGCTACGGCATTCTTACGCGAGTCACTTCTCCAGAAAAACTTTTTAATTGTTGATGAAATGAAATGTGCGTGTAGCATATTTGGCTGTAAGCCCCCTTTCGGAGAGTTTGGCCGCCTGATCCATGTCTTTTTATTTGACGCCACTTTGCCGACTTGCATGTCAATGACGCTGAAATAATAGTGAGGACAACACAGCACCCAGTTCCGTAGCTGAGAAAATCCTGACGGAAATGGAACCCGTACCCCACACATGGCATTCAGCCGCGATTACCACACACCTATATTATTCAAGGGAGACGACTATTGAAACATTTCATGCCTAGCGCATAACGTTCAACAACTTATTCTGATTCCTATGTTGTATAGGAGTTCACATTGTTTAGGCGTGTGATGTCTGCATGTGTGTTGCCCTTCTGTTCTTTCCGTGCTGTCGTCCTTTTATGTTCTTACTACAATAAAAAAATTAATATCTTAAAAAAATTTTTAGTAGCGTAAGAGGACAGTATTGCAACTCCATCATACAGCAATATTTGAAAACTTTCGAAACAACGTTATGGATTCGCTACAGCTGTCTTATGAGTATTATGCATCCCACCTTTTAGCTATGTCTGAAAGTTTTGATTTCTCCATCTTATCCACTGCGATTTCTGGAATGACTGAGTATCTCTCCTTCAGTGTTAACCAACAGGTGCCCTGTTTTCTGCGTGGCGTATTTTATAAATTTATTTTGTGTGTAACATTTGGTGCATTCTTTGCAACTAGTGTGAAAAGTTTTATCAGGACATCCCACGTACATGTTTCAGAAAATCGTACACTTTATTTTATACACTCCTGGAAATTGAAATAAGAACACCGTGAATTCATTGTCCCAGGAAGGGGAAACTTTATTGACACATTCCTGGGGTCCGATACATCACATGATCACACTGACAGAACCACAGGCACACAGACACAGGCAACAGAGCATGCACAATGTCGGCACTAGTACAGTGTATATCCACCTTTCGCAGCAATGCAGGCTGCTATTCTCCCATGGAGACGATCGTAGAGATGCTGGATGTAGTCCTGTGGAACGGCTTGCCATGCCATTTCCACCTGGCGCCTCAGTTGGACCAGCGTTCGTGCTGGACGTGCAGACCGCGTGAGACGACGCTTCATCCAGTCCCAAACATGCTCAATGGGGGACAGATCCGGAGACCTTGCTGGCCAGGGTAGTTGACTTACACCTTCTAGAGAACGTTGGGTGGCACGGGATACATGCGGACGTGCATTGTCCTGTTGGAACAGCACGTTACCTTGCCGGTCTAGGAATGGTAGAACGATGGGTTCGATGACGGTTTGGATGTACCGTGCACTATTCAGTATCCCCTCGACGATCACCAGAGGTGTACGGCCAGTGTAGGAGATCGCTCCCCACACCATGATGCCGGGTGTTGGCCCTGTGTGCCTCGGTCGTATGCAGTCCTCATTGTGGCGCTCACCTGCACGGCGCCAAACACGCATACGACCATCATTGGCACCAAGGTAGAAGCGACTCTCATCGCTGAAGACGACACGTCTCCATTCGTCCCTCCATTCACGCCTGTCGCGACACTACTGGAAGCGGGCTGCACGATGTTGGGGCGTGAGCGGAAGACTGCCTAACGGTGTGCGGGACCGTAGCCCAGCTTCATGGAGACGGTTGCGAATGATCCTCGCCAATACCCCAGGAGCAACAGTGTCCCTAATTTGCTGGGAAGTGGCGGTGCGGTCCCCTACGGCACTGCGTAGGATCCTACGGTCTTGGCGTGCATCCGTGTGTCGCTGCGGTCCTGTCCCAGGTCGACGGGAACGTGCACCTTCCGCCGACCACCGGCGACAACATCGATGTACTGTGGAGACCTCACGCCCCACGTGTTGAGCAATTCGGCGGTACGTCCACCCGGCCTCCCGCATGCCCACTATACGCCCTCGCTCAAAGTCCGTCAACTGCACATACGGTTCACGTCCACGCTGTCACGGCATGCTACCAGTGTTAAAGACTGCGATAGAGCTCCGTATGCCACGGCAAACTGGCTGACACTGACGGCGGCGGTGCACAAATGCTGCGCAGCTAGCGCCATTCGACGGCCAACACCGCGGTTCCTGGTGTGTCCGCTGTGCCGTGCGTGTGATCATTGCTTGTACAGCCCTCTAGCAGTGTCCGGAGCAAGTATGGTGGGTCTGACACACCGGTGTCAATGTGTTCTTTTTTCCATTTCTAGGAGTGTATATCCCTGAATCTAAGAATTTTTTGTCATTTTTCGTAGATGCGAACTAGTTTCTGCTGCAGTTTGTTGTTAATGAAAATTGTAAGACAGCGAAATATTTTTATGCCTTTGAACTTGATCACGTCGAATGTGTTGAATACATTGGATAATGGAACGAAGGTAAAAGGATTTGCATTAAAATAGGTATTACCTTGCAGGTCAGTCAGTTACATCTGCACATGCAGAGGTGTTCTCTCAACTGGAGCGGCAAACGGTCTCGGATTGTATTCTGCTTGCACTATACATATTGAATAATTTCTGGCAGAGTCTACAACTAACTCTCTCTCAGTCACTTCTCAATTACTGCTTCCCTTTCATGTCCTTCGATCCTTATAATTGCACCCTGGTTCCTGTACAACAGGGGTGACCAGGAATTCATTTCTTGAGCTGTACCTGAGTCGAGTGCCATAACCCTCAGCTTCCCTGCAGTCCCCCACCTGCCACGGTACGCTGTTTGAGCGAGAGGAGGGGGAACAGGAGGAAACTGCGAACGCTCTGCATTTAAATGACAGCGCAGTCGCACTGGTTGCATGTTTCACATTTCGCAACAACATGGATGAGAAACAAAACTAATTATTATTACTATTTAATTATTTTTGGCACGCTGTAGACATAATTTTTACGTGCTACAAAGTGTCGCCATGCAGACAGACACAAGCAGTTTCACATATTTTCACACTCAGGTTGGCACGTAGTCACGACTTAATTAATTTCACAATCTAGAAATGGTCCTCTACACGAGTATGTCGATTGTAGAACTTATTCAACCTCGTTCTGAGGATGTGGAAAAACTGAGGAAAGCAACGTAGACGTCCTGGACAGCTCGAAAACAGATTTAACATTAGCAGTGTGCTCGAAACATTTAGGAAACTAGTCTTATAATTCTTTCAAGGCCACAAAAAATTCTTCAAACCTCACGTTTTCTTTAACGGCAGTGGGCTTTAGAGAATTGGACTGCGTTTGTCAGAATGTGTGCCCCTTCTACAAAGCGATTTTCTTTTTAAATGGGTCTCCATCACATTAGAAAGAAGTTTTTTCTCGCCTTACTATGTCTTACTGTGGGGAGTGTACAGTCAAGTCTGCGTAAAATCAGAGGTCCGCAGTCCATTCCGGAAGTTCTAATTTTCGGTGCTGTTGTCCTTTTCCCTTCATAAATTCAAACAGTGTTAAATCGAAGAATCGTTCCAAGCGCGCCATTGGACATAACCAATGTACTTTACAGTAATATACACTCTTCGTTGGTTCCACCGAAAACTGTTACGACTGACAGTTGAATAATGTCTGCGATTTAAGAAAATTTGCTATTCATGCCATTAATCTCTTCACGTGCTACATGCCTGCAATTTTAGCTCAAAGTACTTCTTGGTGTGCAGTCAATGAATCCCATCCGCCGATCGTTGTAGTTATATGCTGTTTCATTGGCAGCCAAATCTTTTAAGTTCTTTCCGCATGGTATTGTTATATCGTTTCATAGTAAATTTGGAGCACCCGTCGCTGGTCCTCGAGAATTCACACCCCTCGCTTCTGTCATTCCCATTCATTTTTAAGGGCTTGTGACGATAGAGCGCCTTTGTGGCAAACAGCCACTGGACCTGTGAAAGGCCACTAAGGGTAAACAGCACTGACACCTCTATTCTGCCGAACTGTAGAGAGTTTTGCCGACGGAAAAATGCCACACTGCAATACTAAATGAAATGTCGCGCTGTATCGAGTGCTCCCGGGAAGGACAGAGGAAAGCCGAGACTGGCTGAGGTCCTCGGCCCGCACCCCCACCCCGCCCACGTGAAGTTTGGCACGCCGTGTCCGACCCTGCTGTACAAGTTATAGATAACTTTTGGTTCTCTATATATTTTACCCCTGCTACGTTGAGAAATTTCTACGAGTGTGTTCCACTCAACATTGTCAAAAGCTTTCACGAAGACCACAAAAGCTATAAACGTAGTTTTGCCTTTTTTTAAACCTATTTTCTAAAATAAGTCTTAGGACCAGTACTCTCTGAAACCAAAACTGATCTTAAGATGTCGGCCTAAACCAGTTTTTCAGTTCTTATGCAAATATTTCGTGTCAGTGTTTTGCAACCATGACTTATTCTATTGTTATTATTATTACAATCTGCTGCTCTTTAGAGGTGTCGGCAGATTACTGGTATATTGCACGGGGATAGGGGTAGCGGGGTGTTGTAGTAACGAACAGTAACCACCAAAACCGAACACTGGAACCACGACCGAATGCGAAGAAGAAAAAAACTGCTACCCGAAGAACTGCTGCGATCCCCTAGCCCATGTCTGCCGTGTGGAGTAGTCTCAGAGGTAGTATTGAAAAAGATACTTGCCCGTGGTATCCTGCCTCCGAATCACGATGTGTACTTGACTTCGACAACGACAACAACAGAGCATGAATAAGGTGACGTCGATAATGACATACTGATGTTCCTGCCTAGTCTACTCTCAAGGTAAGGGAATCAGAGGCTAGCAGCGACTGCAGGTGCTGGCCAAAAGATGGGAGAAAGTAGCGGCCAGCGATGTCCAGTACTTAGAATCGTTAATTTTTTGTAAGTTTTTCACAATGAAGCCTCGAACTTCGAGAAAAAACGGCGGACGTAAAGTTGTAGACCTACTATATGACAAACGTTTTAAACTTTCATCGTATAATTCGAGCCCGTAGGCAACAGATAACTTTAATTGTCAGGAAGATTATTACAGACGAACACTCATCAGGTAAAAAACAGTCTCATTTCGGATCGTGGAAGTAATATTATCAAGGTAGAGAGCGCCATTCATGAAAGAAAGAGTAAAATTATCTTTCTTTTGTGTAATCCATTCATCAGATACTGTTGACAATCCCAGAAAAAATCAATTGCTATAAGTAACACGCGGAAGAACTGTGACTCATGTTTCGGCCGATAGAAAATCAAGCTTGACTAAGCTTTGCACCCAATACTACAGTTAGGAGGGGGAAGGAATGTTAGGGTTTAACGTTTCGCTCTGCGCTGAGATAATGTTATTGTTGTTGCTGTTGTGGTCTTCAGTCCAAAGATTGGTTTGTTGCAACTCTGCAGGCTACTCTACCCTGTACAAGCCAATTTGTCGCAAAATAACTACTGCAACCTACATCTGTTTGAAGGCTCTCACTGTATTCATCCTTTGGCCACCTCTACAACTTTTACTCTCCACGCTTCCCTCCAACATCAATATTTTTTGTTGCTTCAAAATGTACCCTATCAACTGATTCCTTCTTTTAGTCAAGTTGTGCCATAAATGTATTCTCTCCCTATTTCGATTCAGTAACTCGTCATCAGTTATGCGATCTACCAATCTAATTTTCAGCATTCTTTTGTTGCGCCACATTTCAAACGTTTCTATTCTCGTCCCCCGTATCTTCCACATTTCACGGCCGTACAGAGCTACACTTCAGAAAGGATACGATAAGAAGAATCTCAAATTAACTCGAACTATATAATCAAAAATTCAAAAACAAACCCTCCGTGGGCAGCATCTTAGCGCTCGTGTGACTCAAGGGAAACGCCTGAATTGAAGGGAGAGACTGGAATTTGAATCGCACTCCTCAGCACACGCTGAGCACAGCACGGCACAGCATCAGCAGCATGGTACAAGACGCTCTGCAAAATATATGATGAAATTTCAATTCAAAAAAGCATTTACCACATAGCTTGTATAAAACCAACCACCCTAGAAGACAGATGTTAACGGAATTACATTTGGAAGGCATGGTAAAGCCCTCCACGTCTACCGCGTAATCGTGTCTCAGGCATCGCATCAAAATAGTAAAAAATTTGTTTCCTGTGTATTGTGTCTGGGTAGCAGAAAGAGCGTCTCGTCTTGACATTATGCTACAGTACCATTCACTTGAGCCCCCTTTTTGTGGCGTTCGAACTCGCTTCGAATACTTTTCTAACAATCTTTTTGCTGGTTGATTTACATTCAGACGAAACTCTGAAAACAGTTTGTGGGCCCTTAAGGCCAAGTCACTGATAAAAGCCTCGGAGTGACGAGCAATACTCAACAATTGGTCAGACGATTGTTTTGAAAGGCACTTATTTCGTAGATACATTATACTTCCTTAGCAATCTTTCAATCAATTCAGCTTGTCATACGATTTGCCTACAAACAGTTCTACATGATTGTTGCAGTTTAGATTCATCCGGACACCTTATTGACATACAGAGAAACCGTAAATGATTCACTCGCTTTAGAGCTAAGTATTTCCCAAAGCATTACACGAAGAAGTATGACTGATGCACGAATAGAACCGTCAACTCAATAAATTTGCATTTTGCGCTCTAAATATGTCCACTGAATGCTCCTCTGGTTACACGACCCTTCAATTTCGATCCATACCTCAAGCTGCAACATCCTGTCAATGGTCATTACACCAGCACTGATGCGTTCTCTAAGCTGTTGCTGCGCTCTTGGTAGTAAGGCTACATAAACACGGTACTTAGTACACTCCCAAAGGAAAAACTCACAAGGCGTCAGGTCAGATGATCTGCGAAGCAAGGGGAGGGGGGGGGGGGGGGGGAGGGAACCACATCAAGAGAACAGAGTTGCATTATCATGATTATCTTCACCAGCATGCCCCGTCCAGCGATGCGGAAGTTCGTCGTTTAGGTAGCGACGAACACCGGTGCTTCAATGAGGTGGAATTTCGGGAATCAGCAGCCAGGTGTGCAGACAACCACACCTGCAACATACAAAGTTATGAGGCGTACCCATCACAGTCTTAGCACAGAAGAGAAACGGCGTATATAGCCTCGTCTGTGACGTTCCACAGAAAACATTAACCTACGGTGAATCTAATTCATGTACTACAATTTCATGAGGATGTTCAGTGCCCTACACTTCAACATTGTGGCAATTAATCTTACAGATACACTGATGAGCCAGAACATTATGGGCACCTACCTAATAGCTGGTGCGTCCGTCTTTGGCACAGTTAACATCATCGATGTGTCGTAGCATGAAAGCAGTGAAGCCTTGGTAGATCGCTGGAGGGAGCTCGCACCACATCTGCACCCACAAGTCACCTAATTCCCTTAAATTCCTTGCAGGGAGGCGATGAGCCCTGACGCCACGTTCGATCACATCCCAAATGTGTTCAGTGGGATTCAAATCTGGCGAGTTGAGAGGCGAACACATGAAGTGGAACTCGGCACCGTGTTCCTCGCACCACTCCGTCACACTCTTGGCCTTGTGACATGGCGCGTTATCTTGCTGAAAAATCCCACTGGCGTCGGGAAACGATCATCATGAAGGGGTGTATGTGGCCGTAACCAGTGTACGATATTCCTTGGCTATCGTGGTGCCTTGTACAGGCTCCACTGGACCCATAGATGCCCACCTGAATGTTCTCCAGAGCATAATGGAGCCGCCGCCAGCTTGTCTCCGTTCTCCAGTACAGGCATCAAGGAGTTGTTCTCCTGGAAGACGATCGATTCGCGCCCTCCTACCACCATGATGAAGGAAGTATCTGGATTTATCAGACTTTGCAACACCTCTGCCACTGCGCCGATGTCCAGTGCCGCTGGCCACACGCCCACTTCAGTCGTAGTTGTCGATTTCTTGATGCTAACATTGGCACATGAAAGGGACGTCGGCTACGGGGGCTCTTTGTTAGGGGTGTTCGGTGCACTGTGTGGTCAGACATACTTTTAATCTGCCCAGTATTAAAGTCTGATGTTAGTTCCGCCACAGTTCACCGCCTGTCCTGTTTCATCAGTCTACCCCGTCTACTACGTCCGACACCTGCATTGAGGGGTGCCCGCTCAACCTCACGATGTGTGGACGTATTTTCACCTTGGTTTCACCATGTGTTGCAGACATCACAGCATTCCTCGAACGCTTGACAAGCCGTGGAGCTTCCAAAATGCTCGTGCAGAGCCTCCGACCCATCACAATTGACCTCAGTAAAACTCAGAGAGATCGCGCGCCTTCTCCGTTCTACACGTGGACAGCACGCTCCGATACGACACGCACCGGGCGTGTGTGTGAGCAGCTGTAACTCCTGGCCAGGCTGAGGTGCTACTGACTGGATGGGTTTGTATCGACGGCAGGTCGGTGGTTATAATGTTCTGAGTGGTCACTGTAAGTACAAGTTTGCTTCGTCGCTGAAACTAAAAACTCTTATTGTTTTCTCACCGTTTTGTCTAGCACCATCTGATGAGCACAGTGCAAACTGGGTGAGTTTTCGTTTCTCCTCATGCACCAGTCATATTTGTAGGTGCCATACTTTGTAAAATGAATCATTTGTATTAGCCTTGTATTTTCGGCTCTTAATCTTTCTAGTGATTGAACGCCGTTAGCGTAATGAATTAGTAAAGGTCTTTCTGCCTACTTAAGCGCAGTACATGACGTTTAAAGTATTTGCGTTCATGTTCAACTGTCAGTTTGCACTAAGCCCCGGTTTTCTACAAGCCTATATGCACTCCACTACAGTTTTCTTACCTTCCAGCTCTCCGATATACTGCAGCAGAAACAGCGGAGTTTCCGAGTTTACACTTTGACCCCTTAAGAACGAAATGTGCGTTTTTATCAGCTAAGAAGTAGAAAACTCGTACTTCGTCCACTAAGCGACATTGAGAAGCTGCATCGAGTGCCTCCCGGACGTAAAAGAACACTGCATCAACAGAGGTGCCGTTTTTATAACCTCCTTGGTTACCGACGAGAAGAGCGAGGTGAGTTTCACACGAGCTGTGTCTGCGGAAATCATATTCATTCCTAAAAAGGAGACAGCTGTCCTTCGCATGACCCCAAATTTCTCTCATTTTCCTGTCATGTTTATTCAGTGACATGGGTATGGAATGACGTAATTGTTGCCTGACTCTTGGTGGACTCTACACGTTCGGAATTACACTTATGGAAAAAATCGCAACAACAAAAAATACTTAATGTAGTTTAATGAAATTTCGGGAATACATATGCCTACGTAACGTACGCTGAAGAGCCAAAGAAACCGGTACCCCTGCCTAATATCGTGTAGGGCCGCCGAGAGCAAGCAGAAGAGACGCAACACCACGTGGCAGGGACTCGACTAATATCTAAAGTAGTGCTGGAGGAAACTAACTCCTTGAATCCTGCAGGGCTGTCCAAGAATCCGTAAGAGTACGAGGGGGTAGAGACCTCTTCTGAACAGCACGTTGCAAGGCAACCCAGATAGTCTCAATAACGTTCATATCGGGGGAGGGGGGGGGGGGTTGGTGGTCAGTGGAAGAGTTTAAACGCAGAAGAGTGTTCCTGGAGTCACTCCGCAGCAATTCTGGACGTGTGGGGTATCGCATTGTCCTGCTGGAAGTGCCCAAGTCCGTCGGAATGCAAAATGGACATGAATGGATGCAGGTGATCAGATAGGATGCTTATGTACGTGTCATCTGTCACAGTCGTATCTAGACGTATCGGGGGTCCCATATCACTCCAACTGCACACGCCCCATACAGTTAACAGAGCCTCCACCAGCTTGAACAGTCCCCTGGTGACATACAGGGTCCATGGATTCATGAAGTTGTCTCCATACACGTCCATGTGCTCTGTACAATTTGAAAAGAGACTCGTCCGACCAGGCAACATGTTTACAGTCATCGACAATCCAATGTCGGTGTTGAAGGGCCCAGGCGAGGCGTAAAACGTTGTGTCGTGCATTCCGGCTTCGAGAGCCCATATCAATTATGTTTCGTTGAATGGCTCGCACGCTGACGTTTGTTAATAGCCCAGCATTGAAAGCTGCAGGAATTTGCGGAAGGGTTGCACTTCTATCACGTTGAAGATTCTCTTCAGTCGTCGTTAGTGCTGTTCTTGCAGGATATATTACCGCCAACAGCTATGTCGGAAATTTGATATTTTACCCGATTCTTGATATTCACGGTAAACTCGTGAAATGGTCGTACAGGAATATCCCCACTTCATTGCTAACTCGGAGTCCCTGTGTCCCATTGCTGGTGCGCCGACTATAACAGCACGTTGAAACTGACTTAAATCTTGGTAAGGTGCCATTGTGGCAGCAGTAACCGATCTAACAACTGTGCCAGACACTTGTCTTATATAGGCGTTGCCGATCTCAGCGCCGTTTTCTGCCTGTTTACATATCTCTGTATTTGAATACGCGTACCGATACCACTTTCTTTGGTGCGGCACATTAATAAGCGTTGTAACAGCCAGAATGCTGACTGCAAGCATGCAGACATGCATGTATTGTGTTGTGCAGGTTCCGGATGTCAGTTTGTGGGATGGAAATCCATGTGTGTAGCACTTGGTCGGTCAACACGGGGGCAGTTAATGGTGGTTGTGTATCACGCTGGAGTTGTCCGATGAAGTCCCATGTTTGCTCGATTGGAGACAGATCTAGTGATCGATTTAGCCATGGCAACATGCAGACACTCTGTAAAGCACAGTGGGTTACAACAGCAGTATGTGGGTGAGCGCTATTTTTGCATTCAGGTTGCATAGTATAACCACGAGAGTTTTCCTACTGTGATACGAAATAGCACCCCAGACCATAACTTCAGGTGTACGTCTAGCGTTTCTAGAGACAGGTTGGTTGCAGACCCTCTTTTTAACCAACACACGGCTATCATTGGCACCGAGACAGAAGCAGCTTTCACCAGAAAACGCAAGAGATCTCTATCCTGCCATCCAGTGAGCTCTCGCTCGACATCACTGAAGTCGCAAATACCCGTGGTTTGGGTTCAGTGGAATGGATGCTACAGGACGTCTGGCTCGGAAATATCCTTGAAGTAACAGATTTGTATCAGTGTGTTACTAACTGCTGCTCCAATTTCTGCTGCAGATGCAGTACGATGCTCCAGAGCCATACGCCGAACACGATGGTCTTCCCTCTCAGCACTACCACGTGGCCTTCTGGAACCCGGTCTTCTTTCGATCGTACATCTTCGCTATCACCGCTGCCATCAATCATATACAGAGGCTACATTCCTGCCAAGTCTTTCTGCAGTGTCGTAGAAGGAACATCCATCTTCTCGTAGCCCATTACATGAGCTCGGTCAAACTCAGTGAAGTGTTGATAACGACGTCTTTGTCGCTTAAAGGCATTCTTGACTAACATCTACTTAACATTGACGACCGTTACAGCGTGTATTTAAAGCAAATCAGATTTGCAGCCTCATATTGACGCTACTAGCGCCACCCTTTTGCGACTGGCGTGAAATTTGAATATACATTATATTTCAGAAGCAGAAACACGCCTCCCAACTTCGTTTACGTTGCGCAAATCTTTCTTGGTGTTATGATTTCTTTAAAATCTGTGTATGTTGCCTGACTCTCTTTGGATCGTACACTTAAAGAATTATGGCATTATACAAATGACTATGTGGTGCACAACGTCTCTTCTGGGGCTTTCTGTACTGGAATTCGATGAGCATCTCTGTGCCCCTCTTGTATTTACGAAGTGAACATGTGACGAAATACGCAGTTCTTCCAATTGTCTCTCTCTCTCTTTCTCCGTCATCTATTGAGGGCACCAGACTGGCCGACAAAACACAAGAAATCGATCGAATTGGAGTTTTATGACTGCAACACACCTCTTTCGTGGGTGAATTGTATTTCTCGAATACCATCGCTCGTTTCGCGTAACGCCGGGCAGCGAAATATTGCGTACAAAACTGAAACGTACAAACAAGGCTGTACGCTGGTTCTAAGAATTGCGCCGAAGAAACCGCAAAAGTTTACTAAATTTTTAATGTTTTTGCGCTTCCAAAAATGGCGCGTAGTTGCTTTCAGCGGCTTTTGAGAGGACGACTATCTGTAAATAAATTTGGTAGAGAGCAGTTTTATAAAGCGAAAACTTTCTAACTTTCCTTCACGCTCATCGGATATGGTTACATTACTCAATTCCGGCATCGTCCCACGAATGTTTCCCGGAATGCTTAGTTGTCAAAAAGTTATTGAGCGGTGTATATTTATGATACACGTCCGGCGACAGTGGCCATTATGCAGGGCCCCTAATTGCATTAGAAGCGTTGGCATACTGCTCGTAATTGGAGATCCCATTATATAATCATCTGTGCAAAGTTAGTTCCTGAACTTACACAGACCTCCAGAAGCGCCGGGAGCTAATGCCATTGTGCAGTTTTTTTCTCATTTAGGATGAACCAGAAACTTTGTTCGCTTCGGGCAGTTTGTCGGTGTAACGAAATTTTCAGGCGAGCTAATATTTTATCCGCGCCCTTTTTACAATTCTATAGAGACTATGGAAACGCACACAGTACGATTTCACTTCCCAGTCAGCATCATTTCTTCAGATTGATAGTCTCACTGGTTTTTCGGGATATATGAAGCAGAATATTCCTCACTGTCTTCAATTTCCAGGGTTGACGGACACGTGAAGTAACGTCGTTAATACTTCCATTATATCTTAGATTTGGCTCTAAATTTTTCTTACATCTTTCGGCGCTCACAATGGATTGGAAATAATAAAGCTGGCTGACTCAGTTTCCTTTTCCCAGATCGAAACATCCAGACGGAACGAGAAAATCCACAAAACATTGCTTGTGAATATTACCTACGTAAACCATTATTGTGCATTCTTTAACGGCTTCACTATTCAGCTACTGAAAATATGCAATTTGGATATTCCGTTGCTCTTTACCTTTCGATAATACTAGTAGTTAAAACTGTAGTGATCAGAAGAAGTTAAAAAGGTTATGATAACAGTCTGGTTGTAGATTTGGTGGGCGTTTGAGAACTAGTCTATGTAAAACTGATTTCGTTTAACACCGTCACTGACAGTGACTTGCAAAGAGCTGTGTGCGGATTATATCTGCTCTGAAGACCTATGATTATCAAGATCTAAAAAGCATGACAAATTCTTAACTGAAGATCCTTTACTATAGAAAATAACCTTAACTCAAGTAAAAATTCAAATATCAAGGACTTTTGTAAACTATCACAAACTGTTTACAGAAGAATGGAGAAACTGATGGAACCGACTTCGTGGAGATTAGTTTGGGGTTTGGAGAAATGTAGGAACACTGTTTGCCCTACACCTATCAGAAAAGACCGCTTAAAGCAAGTCAAACTTACTTTTATAGTGTTTCTAGATTTAGACAAAGCTTTTGACAATATCAAATGTAATTCTGAAGGTAGTAGCGATAAAACACGGGGAGTGAAAGGTCGTTTATAGCTTGTACAGAAACTAGACAGAGTCGTATACCATCAGAGGGAAGTAGTTATGAGAATGGAGCGAGACATGGTTGCAGCCTATCCCCGATGTCATTCAGTGTGTACACAGTCCAAACTTTAAAGGGCACCAAGGAGAAATTTGTCGAGGGGAGTTAAAGTCAGGGAGAAGAAATAAAAACTTTAACGTTTGCCGGTGACGGTGTAATTCTGATAGAGACGGCTGAGGGCTTGGAAGAGCAGTTAAAGGAATGGGTACACTCATGAAAAGAGGTTATAAGGTGAGCATCAGTAAGAGCAAAACAAAGATAATGCACTGTGGTAGAATTAAATCAGGCGATGCTGAGGAAAGTAGATAGGAAATGAAATACGTAAAGTGGTAGATTAGTTTTGCTACCTGGGCAGCAAAATAACTGTTAACCTGCGACGTAGAGATAATATAAAGTGCATAGGGGCAATAGGAAGAAAGCCGTTTCTGAAAAAGAGAAATTTATTAACATATAATATAAATGTGTTATCAAGTCTTTCTGAAGGTATTTGTGTGGAGTGCAGTCTCATGTAGACGAGTATAGCCTCATACGGAATTGAAACGTGGATAGTAAGCAGTTCCTACAAGAAGAGAGTAGAAGCTAATGAAATCTGGGAGTACAGAAGAATACTGAAGATTATATGGGTACGTCAAATCACTAATGAGGAGGCACTGAATCGAATTCGAGAAAAAAAGAATATTTATTGATGGCACAACTTTGCTAAAAGTAGGTATCGATTGATAGGGCATATTATGAGGCATCAAGAAATGGTTAGTTTTTTAACGGAAAGGATTGGGGATGGGATAAAAATTGTAGAGGGAGACTTAGGCATGAATATAGTAGGCAGGTTCAAATGGATGTAGGCTGCAGTATTTTTTCGAAGATGAAAGACTTGCACGGGGTAGACTATAGTGGAGACCTGTATCAAACCAATCTTCAAACATATTGGTTGTTTGGTTAATTTGGGGAAAGCGACAAAACAGCTACGTCATCGGTCCCATCGAGTAAGGGAAGAATGGGGAAGGAAGTCGCCCGTGCTCTTTCAAAGGAACCATCCCGTCATTTGCCTGAAGTAATTTAGGGAAAACACAGAAAACCTAAATCAAGATCGCCGGTCGCAGGTTTGAACTGTCGTCCTCCCGAATGCGAGTTCAGTAGGCTAACTACTGTCCCACGTCGCTCGCTCTTCAAACTGCAGACCACAACAATGACAGCACTTGAATTGTTGGTAGAGATACTGACGCCACGACATAAACCGCTAAGTGCTATCGGATGTGTGACCTAGTACAAAAATACTACAGGACCGCGAATGGAAAGGAAACTGGAGTATCGTCCAAAGATCACAGCGCCACACCAAAGTAGGCAACGTACATCGATACACCAAATATTATCGATTTCTCGCTGCAGTGAGCAACGACGAATGGAAAGGCACTCATGCAGAAAAATGGCCCAAATGGCTCTGAGCACTATGGGACTTAACATCTATGGTCATCAGACCCCTAGAACTTAGAACTACTTAAACCTAACTAACCTAAGGACATCACACAACACCCAATCATCACGAAGCAGAGAAAATCCGGGAACCCTGGCGCGGGAAGCGAGAACGCTACCGCACGACCACGAGCTGCGGACTGCACTCCTGCAACTACACCTTTCTCCCAGAATAGAAGCATCCTTGCGCAGAGGTCAATATAGAGAAGAGCATCGATGCGCCTAGTCCAGTTTGCGACCTCAGCCGAAGCAATCAACATTATCGAGTAGGAGAAAAGTATTCAAACCTCAGATGGAAACGTACTTTTGTAAATGTTGAATTTCGCTCAGATAGCTTTCATTCCTTATTGACAGTTGACAGTGACAGATGTAAATTATCAAGCAGACCAGGGTGGTAAAGGTTTGTATCATGTAAGTAACTCTTTTTATCATACATATAATAGAGTGAACTAGTACGTCATCTGTTGTAGTTCAGATGAACCATTTGCCAGAGCACTCCAAAGGACCCACAGATTGTAGTTTCATCTGGTCATAACAGATAGATTGACCACACAAAATAATTGCGATCCCAATAATGCTTTATGTAAGCGAAATTTTTACATCTACGGGGTGTACCGCAACTGATGTTGAGACATGTCACAAAAGTGCCCCCAGCAGAGTTCAAGCTATCATATGTTCAAATGTGCGTGAAATCTTATCGGACTTAACTGCTAAGGTCATCAGTCCGTAAGCTTACACACTACTTAACCTAAATTATCCTAAGGACAAACACACACAGCCATGCCCGAGGGAGGACTGGAACCTCCGCCAGGATCAGCCTCACAGTCCATGACTGCAGCGCTTAAGACCGATCGGCTAATCCCGCGCGGCCCAATCTATCATAAAGGCGAAGGGGGACATACTCTTTATTAATGTCCACAAGTAGGTGTCCAGCTACTCTGGATCAGATAGTGAATCTTGGTCCAAATTAATCAATAGTACAAAATCAAAATATCCACGGGTGTACTGCCGGTCTACAGTGTCCAACGGGCCCCTTGGACACTGTAGACCGGCAGTACACCCGTGGATATTTTGATTGTCAAATACTCCGGGAGAAACCCAAGAATCACAATAGTTCAAAAGTTAGCAACAAATTGAGGACGCAATCACGACTCAGATGTACATGGCGCGAGCCGGTTGTGGAAGCTCAAATGCGGCAGCCAAACCCTCAATTTCAGAACCAGTATTTGAGTGTTGATATGAGCAACGAGAATCGGTATTTGGAGAATCAGTTTACGGAGAACCAGATTTGGGACTTCCAGGCAAAGTAGTGTGTAAAAGAGCACGACTGTTGGAGTGACCGCAGTGCCCCTGTGCAGAGCGCTCCTCTGTGTCGGCGGCCGCAGAAGCCCTTGAGCGGCGCCGGCGGCTGGCAGGCTGCGAGTGGTAAGTGGGGCGGATAGCGTATCGAGCCGGCCAGCGCGCGGTGCCGTTAGCGTGGGCGGCAGTGGCGCAGCCAAGGCTGGCACACGCCAGCACTCCGCGCATATCGCTCTCCAAGTAGCCGCAGGCGTTCTGCAGCTACCTATAGGGTGTCCCGTTTACCTTGACCACCTCAAATGACTTTTTGTCTGGCAGGAATATAAAGAAAACTAGTAGGATGGTGCATCAAGTTCGTAGCGATTTCGTTTTCCAGTTGCTATTCGTTTATTTATCGATTGCCATTTTTTACTTGTAGTTCACTGTTGCTGTTTGATTTTACATATTGTTATTTGAAGACAGTGAGTGGATTGGTTCAAATGGCTCTCAGCACTATGGGACTTAACTGATGAGGTCATCAGTCCCCTAGAACTTAGAACTACTTAAACCTAACTAACCTAAGGACATCACACACATCCATGCCCGAGGCAGGATTCGAACCTGCGACCGTAGCGGTCGCGCCGTTCCTGATTGTAGTGCCTAGAACCGCTTGGCCACCCAGGCCGGCCAGTGAGTGGAGCTGTGGACTCTAGAAAATGGAGTACCAAGTGGAGAGCCCGAACATTTCCGGCATATTCTTTTGTTGGAGTTCAGTAGAGGGGTAACAGCAATGGAGGCAGCCAGAAAGTTTTGCACTGTCTACAGGGATAATGCCAGTGGACGGAGCAGGGCAATAAAATGGTTTTCCCGTTTTGAAATGGATCGTTTTGACATTATTAACTCTCCATATGCAGGAGGACCTTCAGGGTTTGACGAGTATCGTTTAAACGGAGTAATCCACAGGATCCACGTACTCGAGAAATGGCAAATATGATGAAAAATGGTTCAAATGGCTCTGAGCACGATGGGACTTAACGTCTGAGGTCATCAGTCCCCTAAAACTTAGAACTAGGTAAACCTAAAAAATCTAAGGACATCACACACATCCATGCCCGAGACAGGATTCGAACCTGCGACCGTAGCAAGCGTGCGGTTCCGGACAGACGCGCCTAGAACCGCCCGGCCATCTTGGCCGGCCAAATATAAAGAACGGTGATCATTCCACCATCATGCGGCATTTGCGTGCAACTGGAAAGGTTCAAAAATCGGATGTATGGATACTACATACTCTAAGCCAAAGTCATAAAAATTTGCGGGATACAATAGGTGCATCTGTGCTTGATCATCGTAAATTGGCTGGGGAACAGCACCGACCATTCCTATCCTGTACCGTTACTGGTGACGAGAAATTGTGTCTTTATGCTAAGAAAGGAATGGTTGGCCCCAAACAAAGCAGTAACTCCCCTTACAGAGTCCTGCGCTTATACGCAAAAGATAATGTTAATGAATGTGGTGGGACAGCGAAGTGCTCCTCCGAGGTGTCATCATTACTCTTGACAATGTCAAAAACTGAGATGTCTTGGACACGCAATCCAAAAACAACGGCCAGGAACACTGCGTGAAGTGAAGTGATGCTACTCCACAACAACGCCCGCCCGCATTCTTCTAGATTGACAAACACAAGAGTTCGGTTGGGGTCATTCTGCACCCACCCTATTTCACCTGATCTGTGTTGTTGATGTGGTCTTCAGTCCAGAGACTGGTTTGATGCAGCTCTCCATGCTACTCTATCCTGTGCAAGCTCCTTCATCTTCCAGCACCTACTGCAACCTACATCCTTCTGAATCTGCTTAGTGTATTCGTCTCTTGGTCTCCCTCTACGATTTTTACCCTCCACGCTGCCCTCCAATGCTAAATTTGTGATCCCTTGATGCCTCAAAACATGCCCTACCAACGGGTCCCTTCTTGTCGTCAAGTTGTGCCACAATTTTCTCTTCTCCCCAATCCTATTCAATACCTCCTCATTTGTTATGTGGTCTACCCATCTAATCTTCAGCATTCTTCTATAGCACCACATTTCGAAAGCTTCTATTCTCTTCTTGTCCAAACTATTTATCGTCCATGTTTCACTTCCATTCATGGCTACATTCCATACAAATTCTTTCAGAAATGACTTCCTGAAACTTAAATCTATAATCGATGTTAACAAATTTCTCTTCTTCAGAAACGCTTTCCTTGGCATTGCCAGTCTACATTTTATATCCTCTCAACTTCGACCATAACCAGTTATTTTGCTCCTCAAATAGCAGAACTCATTTCCTAATCTAATTCCCTCAGCATCACCCGATTTAATTCGACTACATTCCTCCCCCCATGAACCATGGACCTTGCCGTTGGTGGGGAGGCTTGCGTGCCTCAGCGATACAGATGGCCGTACCGTAGGTGCAACCACAACGGAGGGGTATCTGTTGAGAGGCCAGACAAACGTGTGGTTCCTGAAGAGGGGCAGCAGCCTTTTCAGTAGTTGCAGGGGCAACAGTCTGGATGATTGACTGATCTGGCCTTGCAACATTAACCAAAACGGCCTTGCTGTGCTGGTACTGCGAACGGCTGAAAGCAAGGGGAAACTACAGCCGTAATTTTTCCCGAGGACATGCAGCTTTACTGTATGATTAAATGATGATGGCATCCTCTTGGGTAAAATATTCCGGAGGTAAAATAGTCCCCCATTCGGATCTCCGGGCGGGGACTACTCAGGAGGATGTCGTTATCAGGAGAAAGAAAACTGGCGTTCTACGGATCGGAGCGTGGAATGTCAGATCCCTTAATCGGGCAGGTAGGTTAGAAAATTTAAAAAGGGAAATGGATAGGTTAAAGTTAGATATAGTGGGAATTAGTGAAGTTCGGTGGCAGGAGGAACAAGACTTCTGGTCAGGTGACTACAGGGTTATAAACACAAAATCAAATAGGGGTAATGCAGGAGTAGGTTTAATAATGAATAGGAAAATAGGAATGCGGGTAAGCTACTACAAACAGCATAGTGAACGCATTATTGTGGCCAAGATAGATACGAAGCCCACACCTACTACAGTAGTACAAGTTTATATGCCAACTAGCTCTGCAGATGATGAAGAAATTGAAGAAATGTACGATGAAATAAAAGAAATTATTCAGATAGTGAAGGGAGACGAAAATTTAATAGTAATGGGTGACTGGAATTCGAGTGTAGGAAAAGGGAGAGAAGGAAACATAGTAGGTGAATATGGATTGGGGCTAAAAAATGAAAGAGGAAGCCGCCTAGTAGAATTTTGCACAGAGCACAACTTAATAATAGCTAACACTTGGTTTAAGAATCATGAAAGAAGGCTGTATACGTGGAAGAACCCTGGAGATACTAAAAGGTATCAGATAGATTATATAATGGTAAGACAGAGATTTAGGAACCAGGTTTTAAGTTGTAAGACATTTCCAGGGGCAGATGTGGACTCTGACCACAATCTATTGGTTATGACCTGTAGATTAAAACTGAAGAAACTGCAAAAATGTGGGAAATTAAGGAGATGGGACCTGGATAAACTGAAAGAACCAGAGGTTGTACAGAGTTTCAAAGAGAGCATAAGGGAACAATTGACAGGAATAGGGGAAAGAAATACAGTAGAAGAAGAATGGGTAGCTCTGAGGGATGTAGTAGTGAAGGCAGCAGAGGATAAAGTAGGTACAAAGACGAGGGCTGCTAGAAATCCTTGGGTAACAGAAGAAATATTGAATTTAATTGATGAAAGGAGAAAATATAAAAATGCAGTAAATGAAGCAGGCAAAAAGGAATACAAACGTCTCAAAAATGAGATCGACAGGAAGTGCAAAATGGCTAAACAGGGATGGCTAGAGGACAAATGTAAGGATGTAGAAGCTTATCTCACTAGGGGTAAGATAGATACGGCCTACAGGAAAATTAAAGAGACCTTTGGAGAGAAGAGAACCACGTGTATGAATATCAAGAGCTCAGATGGCAGCCCAGTTCTAAGCAAAGAAGGGAAGGCAGAAAGGTGGAAGGAGTATATAGAAGGTTTATACAAGGGCGATGTACTTGAGGACAATATTATGGAAATAGAAGAGGATGTAGATGAAGACGAAATGGGAGATACGATACTGCATGAAGAGTTTGACAGAGCACTGAAAGACCTGAGTCGAAACAAGGCCCCCGGAGTAGACAACATTCCATTAGAACTACTGACGGCCTTGGGAGAGCCAGTCATGACAAAACTCTACCAGCTGGTGAGCAAGATGTATGAGACAGGCGAAATACCCTCAGACTTCAAGAAGAATATAATAATTCCAATCCCAAAGAAAGCAGGTGCTGACAGATGTGAAAATTACCGAACTATCAGTTTAATAAGCCACGGCTGCAAAATACTAACGCGAATTCTTTACAGACGAATGGAAAAACTGGTAGATGCAGACCTCGGGGAGGATCAGTTTGGATTCCGTCGAAATGTTGGAACACGTGAGGCAATACTGACCTTACGACTTATCTTAGAAGAAAGATTAAGAAAAGGCAAACCTACGTTTCTAGCATTTGTAGACTTAGAGAAAGCTTTTGACAATGTTGACTGGAATACTCTTTTTCAAATTCTAAAGGTGGCAGGGTTAAAATACAGGGAGCGAAAGGCTATTTATAATTTGTACAGAAACCAGATGGCAGTAATAAGAGTCGAGGGGCATGAAAGGGAAGCAGTGGTTGGGAAAGGAGTGAGACAGGGTTGTAGCCTCTCCCCGATGTTATTCAATCTGTATATTGAGCAAGCAGTAAAGGAAACAAAAGAAAAATTTGGAGTAGGTATTAAAATTCATGGAGACGAAGTAAAAACTTTGAGGTTCGCCGATGACATTGTAATTCTGTCAGAGACGGCAAAGGACTTGGAAGAGCAGTTGAACGGAATGGACAGTGTCTTGAAAGGAGGATATAAGATGAACATTAACAAAAGCAAAACGAGGATAATGGAATGTAGTCAAATTAAATCGGGTGATGCTGAGGGAATTAGATTAGGAAATGAGACACTTAAAGTAGTAAAGGAGTTTTGCTATTTAGGAAGTAAAATAACTGATGATGGTCGAAGTAGGGAGGATATAAAATGTAGACTGGCAATGGCAAGGAAAGCGTTTCTGAAGAAGAGAAATTTGTTAACATCGAATATAGATTTATGTATCAGGAAGTCGTCTGAAAGTATTTGTTTGGAGTGTAGCCATGTATGGAAGTGAAACATGGACGATAACTAGTTTGGACAAGAAGAGAATAGAAGCTTTCGAAATGTGGTGCTACAGAAGAATACTGAAGATAAGGTGGATAGATCACGTAACTAATGAGGAGGTATTGAATAGGATTGGGGAGAAGAGAAGTTTGTGGCACAACTTGACTAGAAGAAGGGATCGGTTGGTAGGACATGTTTTGAGGCATCAAGGGATCACAAATTTAGCATTGGAGGGCAGCGTGGAGGGTAAAAATCGTAGAGGGAGACCGAGAGATGAGTACACTAAGCAGATTCAGAAGGATGTAGGTTGCAGTAGGTACTGGGAGATGAAGCAGCTTGCACAGGATAGAGTAGCATGGAGAGCTGCATCAAACCAGTCTCAGGACTGAAGACAACAACAACAACATTCCATTATCCTCGTTTTGGTTTTGTTGATGTTCATCTTATATCCTCCTTTCAAGATACTGTCCATTCCGTTCAACTGCTCTTCCAAGTCTTTTGCTGTCTCTGACAGAATTACAATGTCATCGGCGAACCTCAAAGTTTTTATTTCTTCTCCGCAGAAGATATTGTTATGGATCTGGTGGGACAGCGAATTGCTTCCCCGAGGTGTAATCATTACTCTTGACAATGTCAAAAACTGAGATGTCTTGAGGACGCAATCAAAAAACAACGACCAGGAACGGTGCGTGAAGTGATGCTACTCGACAATAACGCCCACCGGCATTCTTCTATACTGACAAATACAAGAATTCGGTTGAGGTCATTCCGCACCCACCCTATTTCATCTGATCTAGCGTCCTCAAATTTTCACCTTCTCCGCTCTCTGTCGAACAATCTGCAAGGAACTTCCTTCCCGGATGAAAATGCGCTCCGAACATGACTCGATGAGTCACAGAATGGAAAAGTTACTCCAGCGTTGGCACACTTGTAAATAGTGAAGGAAAACGTGTTATTGATTACTAAAGTGTCTATTAAGTGAGTCTGTTGTGTCTTGTAATTGTTCCTTACGCTTTTTTTAATAGCATCCTATATTTTTTATTTGGTAATCTACTTCTTCTTCCCAATGCTTGTTCAAAAAAGGTATCACAGTTTACAATTCACGTGAACATTTTCCTTGTGTTTCGATGTCTTTGGAAATTTGTGGTAAGTTCCTGTGGGACTAAACTTATAAGGTCATCTATCCCACGCTTACACACTAGTTAATCTAACTTAAGCGAAGAACAACACACATCCCCATGCTTGACAAGGCGCCTAGACCACGCGGATATGCCGCGCGGGAACCATGTCTTTGCTGTCAACACCATCAAGTGGACAAGTTAACGTGACCCCGGGTACTTTTCAACTGGTGTCATTTGGATGCGGTATGGAGGGGCGTACGATGAAGACACATCTCTTCCGGACGTTTTCAGCTTTGCACACCTCGAAGTCGCTGCTTCTCATCCACATGCGCCCTCAGATGACCTCATGAGGCTGCGTGCACCCCATTGCAGCGAGGAAAGACTCCAGGCAGTGCCAGAATTGAACCCGCGCTCTCCTAATAGCAGTTAGCTGCGGCGGTGCAAAGAGGAAGTGTTACTGATCAAAAATTATGCGGTGCTATTCAAAACAGACATACTGCTGATATATCTTAGTATCGAACGAAGTTAATGTTCCGTGGTAGCTAAAGTACACTTGCTTCCTCCTTTTTCTCACTTTTCCTCCGGTAAAAAAAATTCTTTCGGGTGGCCAATATAACTGGACCAGCCTATGTGTACATAGTCCACAGGCAACTGTATAATGCGTGGTGGAGGGTGTTTTACCTACTTTCTGCCCTATTCCATCCAAATATCGTGAGGCAAAAGTGATTGAGTGTAAGCATTGTATGCGACCTGTTCTCTCTCGCCTTATTTTCGCGATCCTTGAGTGGCATATACGATAGTGGCAGCAAAATTGTCGCAGTTTTCTCGAATACCAGTTTTCTACATATACCTGAGAGATTTTCTCGAGAACAATGTCTTTTCTCCAAATATTGTCGTGTAAGTTCCCCCAGCATCTTTGTTACGTTTCCGTTTGAGCAATACTGACCTGTTATGCCTCTCAATTCGATCGATGTGTACTGTCGCCCGTACTCGATATGGACTCCTAACGCTGGAGTATTCCAGAATGCACGCCAGCAACTTGTAATCATCCTCCTTTGAAGGTGCGCTGCACTTCCCTACAACCCTTTTAAAAGACTTAATTCTACAGCAAATTTTGTATCGTGGGCATCCACAGCTGCAGAATTGGACCGTGAGGAATAAGATTGCTTCAGCTGTATGATAAATCTTTATTTGTGATGCAACTAGTTCCGCATCGTTACACCCACATTTTCAGTGATACAGATTTATTTTATAATTTATTCCAAACGATAAGCAGTAGATGACCCACCAAAGAATGTCGGATCATCTACTGCTTATCTTTTGGAATAAATAATGAAATAAATCTCTATTCCTGAACACGTGGCTCTAACGTCGCGGAACTATTCTGTGTCCAGTGTAGGATCCACATCAGGTGGGACTGACGGCTGACATCGAAAAAGTTCAAAGAAGGGCAGCTCGTTTTGTACTATCGCGAAATAGTGGCCATTATACGTGAATTGGAGTGGCATTAATTAAAACAAAGGCGTGTTTCGTTGCGACGGGATCTTCTCATGAAATTTCAATCACCAGTTTTCTCTTCCGATTGCGAAAACATTCTGTTGGCACCCACCTACATAGGGAGAAATGATCATCACTATAAAAGAAGAGAAATCAGGTCTCGCACAGAAAAATTTAAGTGCTCGTTTTTCCTGCGCACCGTAGAGAGACAGCTTGAAGGTGGTTCATTGAACCCTCTGCCAGGCACTTTATTGTGAATAGCAGAGTAATCACGTAGATGCAGACGTAAATTTATCCTCCCTTGTGTTAATGTCCAGTGTTGATCCACTATCACTATGCTTCTTTACATTAAACCGTTAATCCTTAAACTACAGGAAGGGCTCCAAATTTAACGCCACCAGCCTTCTAATCCAATACTATAGAATTTTTTTTATCATGAGGATTATCTTGCTTTTATCGACATTTAAATAGAACTGATTTTTATTATATTAAATGGAAATGATGGTCAAGTGTTTCTGGGTTTTGTAACTCCCTTCCATTCTTGTAGCCACCAACATCGTCAACGAACAAAATTATAGTGATATTGACCCTGTTCTGATAAATAATTGCAGGCCGCGGTGGTCTAGCGGTTCTAGGCGCTCAGTCCGGAACCGCACGACTGCTACGGTCGCAGGTTCGAATCCTGCCTCGGGCATGGATGTGTGTGATGTCCTTAGGTTAGTTAGGTTTAAGTAGTTCTAAGCTCTAGGGGACTGATGACCACAGATGTTAAGTCCCATAGTGCTCAGAGCCATTTAAACCATTTTTCATAAATAATTTATGTTTATTGAGAGCGTTTGGGGATCGTATTGTATTTCCTTATGCCCACGTATGTTAATATAATTTGTACTATTTGACATTCGTCTTTCTTTATACTGTAGTGGATTTAATTAGTAAAAAAAAAAAGCGTATACGTGAACATATCCATATGAGGGTGTCTTCGTTATTAATCGAAAATGTGTACTGTATGAATGTCATTTGAGATTTTTACATTGACAGAGTCTACGATGGGAATTAAAAAAGTGAATTATACAGTATTACGGTGGACAAAGTAACTTCGAATGCTGCGCTACACTTCAAAGTTACAAGAATACACGGACACCATTTTAGAAAAGATACCCCATATCTCTGTAAACAGCGATAAATCCACTTGTTGGTCATGGAGGGTGAACGTCCTCATCGTTGGAAAAATCTATTTTCTCCAGATATTCTTTCAGCCTGAGAAAACTATGAAAATCGTATGGCGCAAGATCTGGGCTTCTCTGTCAGCATCACCCACTTCTGTGCGGCCCTTGTCAAATTGTTGTCACTATTACACTGCAGCTGGAGCTAAATTGCGTTAGGTCTACATATCTCTAGCATTTCAAGGTAAATTTGTGTGCAGTTGAAACGTTTTTCGCACAAGAATCGTGCAGTCCTTCGTAATTCAACTCTGTAGTATGCTGCGCCATTTAACTTGCAAAATGTACTGCAGCTATTATCCGTTCCGCAGCAGAACTTTGTCTGCAGGAAACCGGAATACATACTCTCTTCTGAGAATGGGCCATTCTGTTATGCGCAATGCTCTTAGCGTGGGGACGGTTTTTCTGAAGTACCTACGTATCGCTTCACTTTGCATCTACTATTTGCAAGATATCGTACGTGGATAGAGTGAGCTTGTTTTCCCTCGCCCTCGCACTTTTCCTGAAGGGACGTCGCAGTGTTCGAGTTTGAAATGCGCTACCGAATGAAGCGGCGTTGTGAATAAAGAGTGTACTTACATTAGAGAGGATGACGGTTAAAATTCCCATCCGACCATCGAGTTTCAGATTTTGCGTGGTTTCCGTAAATCTCTTTAGGAAAATACCGGGATGGTTCCTTTGAAAATGATATGGGTGGTATCGTTTCCCATCGTTCCTCAGTCCGAGCCTCCGTTCGGTCTTTAAATGACCTCGTCATCAACTGTACCTTAAGCCCTAATCTTCCCCCCTTCAGTTCTATGTGCTTTATGTCCTACAACAGAAGGCGTTTTGGCCTGTAATTGCATACACCCATTCTTTCACCCATTCTTACGCTGCGGTCACGCGTGCACCAATATCGGTGAATTTCGCCGACGGCAGACATAAGCAGAAGACGGCCGATCTTTTCATATCAGTACGCCACTATGAGCGCAGTCGGAATGCAGCCTATATCACCTTCCGAAGATGATTTTCTGAATACTGTAAATGATTTGTATAACATACAGAACTTTCCGAATGTAGTCGGTGATGTTGACAGGTAACACATTCGTCTAAAATGCCCAGAAAATTCTGGTACAATGTTTTATACTTATAAAAATTTTCATTCAATCGTATTGGCAGCAGTTGCAGATCCTCAGGGGAGATTCATTATTATCGACGTTGGGGAGTAAGGAAAGGAAAACTAAGGTAGTAGATTTTATTGTTCTAATGTATTTCGATTGGTACAACACACGTGGCTTAATATAGTGCCATACTCTCCACTACCAAAGACTTCAGTTGTGTTGCTTTTTGTATTCATTGGAAATGAAGCATATCCGTTGTTGAGTTGTGAAATCTTACAGTCGATTGGTTTGAGATCCATGGAATGAATAATTTTACAAACGCTCATCCATATCACGAAAATTAACTGAATGTGTCATTGGAGTAATGAGTGCTACGTGGAGTATATTTTGGAAGCTAGTAGCAACTTCCACAACATTTATCGATGATATTGTGGAATGTACATGTTCTCCACAATACTGTCATTGTCCAATAAGGATTCCTGAGTGTCTATGAGCGAATGCAGTAGAGCGAGAAGAGGCTGCCCACGTGAGGCTGTTTTCAAAATTTTTGTCTCACATAATAAAACATTTTCACGTGTTTCTTAGCTATGCCACTTCAGCTTTATTATCGCCTCTCGTTTTAAGACAGTGAAAGAAATAAGACATTATTGAAACGTATTCTGTACTTAATAGTCAGTGATTCTGCTACGACCTCATCACATAACTTGCTCAAAATTAATCAGTTGTGATAATAGTTGTTTCCCCGGTTCCATACAAATGTACTTTGTAAAAACAGCTTTTTGAAAGCTTCTGCTGACGCCATTTTCTCGACAGTACAACAAAAGAATCACAAGCGGCAGCAATAGTATTGTATTGTATGTTAACCGGGGACCTAGAAACGACGGAGAGGCTCCGTCCCCGCCGTGGCCGCAGAGGTCCACAACCCCACGACGACTACCGCAGTCCACTTCACCCATCATCCGCCCTACGCCCAATCCAGAGTTACTGTGCGGTTCGGCCCCCGGTGGACCCCCCCAGGGAACGTCTCACACCAGACGAGTGTAACCCCTATGTTTGCGTGGTAGAGTAATGGTGGTGTACGCTTACGTGGATAACTTGTTTGAGCAGCAATCGCTGACATAGTGTAGCTGAGGCGGGATAAGGGGAACCAGTCCGCATTCGCTGACGCAGATGGAAAAACCCCTAAAAACAATCCACAGACTGGGCGCCTCACCGGACCTAGACACAAGTCCACCGGGTGGATTCGAGCCAGGGACCAGGCGCCCCTTCCCAATCCGGAAAGCCGTGCGGTAGACCAGGCGGGCGCCAGCAGTAGTACTGACGGCTACCTTCAAGTAACAGCCCAATGCTGCCAGCGTTACCCAAACGCACCCTAACGCTCTGGTCGCCGATCTTAGGAACAAACAGGTTTGATTCTCTCAGCACTGCTTTGCTCCGCGTCGCGCTGCTCGCAGCGCCACTATTATCTCACGCACGGAACAGAACTGCTTTGTTTCGCCAGTGCTCCTCTGCTTGCAGCGCCACACTGTTCTGTGCCGCCTCACTATACTCCGCTCATGAGAATAAACCTCCTGTAAACATTACTCTATGCATTCTTCCGCGTTTGCTGGAACATCATTGGATTTCGTTTCACGTGGAGCGGTAAACCAAGCTTTCTCGAATACAGTGAAGCACGATAATGAGGATGCTGTGCGTCACGGTTACACCGACTCAGCAAATATTCGGGCCAACAGCTTTACCGGCGCATTTAACCTGAAGTAAAGACGTAAAATGAGACGAGCAGAGAACAATATAGCTTTGAATATCATTTAATTTTCAAACAGAAACAAATCATACATGGCAAAGCTTTTTAGGTGGTCTGAAGGGAAACATAACACGTTCTCGATCTTAGTACAGCCAGTCTTCTGGTAATCTCTGAACTCCTTCCGCATCGGACTCCGAGGAATACATTTAGTGCTACGTTGATACCAAGGTGCCGGTCGGAGTGGCCGTGCGGTTCTAGGCGCTACAGTATGGAATCGAGCGACCGCTACGGTCGGAGGTTCGAATCCTGCCTCGGGCATGGATGTGTGTGATGTCCTTAGGTTAGTTAGGTTTAATTAGTTCTAAGTTCTAGGCGACTGATGACCACAGAAGTTAAGTCGCATAGTGCTCAGAGCCATTTGAACCATTTGATACCAAGGCCACCAGCAACAAAATTCCAAGCCATCAGAACTCTACATTTACTCCTCCTCTTTTATGATGCGCTGTTGTGCATTTCGCCATCGTTCGGCAGTGACGCGTCACAAAGCTTCCGAGCATTAGTTCCAGTACTTTTGGCAGATTAGATGTCTTGTTATTTCTCGCGTCAAATCCCTTGGCTCTAGATCAATTCTACTGTGTCCAAATAACAGTGGTACGTTGACTACTGTAAAAAGGCAGAGTTTGTACTGTGTGCTCGACGCCGTGAAAATGATTGTTTTCCATGTTTCTATGAGGCTTATCACTCTGGCTCGTGCGAGACCACATCTGTCGTAGAAAACAGTGGGCATATTCAAATAAAGAGTATTTGATTTTTCATTTTTCTCCAAAAAAAAGATTGTGTGATTTTTTTAAACTTAAGCAATCTTTAACAATCTTTTATTAAATATCGATACTTAAGAATTTATATTTGCAATGAAAACCAGAATTTTGTGTGCTATATATTAGAAACTGGAAGAGGCGCTTTTTTTTAAAAAAAAAACTGAGGTTAAGTACGAGTTAATCAACATAAATTTGGCGAATTCCATAGTTAAATAATCTAGGTTTTCAAACGGAAAAAAACTGTAGATCCGAACTGCTGCCCAAAAGCATGGAAGATTATTATTTTACGACGCTACAGAGTGCACCACGCATGTAACTTTAATACGACCTCCTATTTATTGTATAGTGTTTCTTTAAAAAGGTCAGACCTGGGATTTTTCTCTGTAAGCTTATGAACACATTAAGGACAACTTATTTCTCGCCATTAACGGTGTTCCGCGCACATGTTTCAGCACAAAGCAGAAATAGACAATTTTTGAAATAAAAGTCACGCAGCTAAAGTATTATTAAGAAAAACTGTCAACGGCTGTTGACAAATCACAATGTCTTGAAGTTTCATTTACAATGACATAGTAATAAGATATCTAAAGCAGGTGTTAACAGATGTGAAAATTACCGAACTATCAGTTTAATAAGCCACAGCTGCAAAATACTAACACGAATTCTTTACAGACGAATGGAAAAACTAGTAGAAGCCGACCTCGGGGAAGATCAGTTTGGATTCCGTAGAAATACTGGAACACGTGAGGCAATACTGACCTTACGACTTATCTTAGAAGAAAGATTAAGGAAAGGCAAACCTACGTTTCTAGCATTTGTAGGCTTAGAGAAAGCTTTTGGCAATGTTGACTGGAATACTCTCTTTCAAATTCTAAAGGTGGCAGGGGTAAAATACAGGGAACGAAAGCCTATTTACAATTTGTACAGAAACCAGGTGGTGCTTATAAGAGTAGAGCGACATGAAAGGGAAGCAGTGGTTGGGAAGGGAGTAAGTCAGGGTTGTAGCCTCTCCCCGATGTTATTCGATATGTATATTGAGCAAGCAGTAAAGGAAACAAAAGTAAAATTCGGTGTAGGTATTAAAATCCATGGAGAAGAAATAAAAACTTTGAGGTTCGCCGATGACATTGTAATTCTGTCAGAGACAGCAAAGGACTTGGAAGAGCAGTTAAATGGAATGGACAGTGTCTTGAAAGGAGGATATAAGATGAACATCAACAAAAGCAAAACGAGGATAATGGAATGTTGTTGTTGTTGTCTTCAGTCCTGAGACTGGTTTGATGCAGCTCTCCATGCTACTCTATCCTGTGCAAGCTGCTTCATCTCCCAGTACCTACTGCAACCTAATGGAATGTAGTCGAATTAAGTTGGGTGATGCTGAGGGAATTAGATTAGGAAATGAGACACTTAAAGTAGTAAAGGAGTTTTGCTATTTGGGAAGCAAAATAAATGATGATGGTCGAAGTTGAGAGGATATCAAATGTAGACTGGCAATGGCAAGGAAAGCGTTTCTGAAGAAGAGAAATTTGTTAACATCGAGTATAGATTTAAGTGTCAGGAAGTCTTTTCTGAAAGTATTTGTATGGAGTGTAGCCATGTATGGAAGTGAAACATGGACGATAAATAGTTTGGACAAGAAGAGAATAGAAGCTTTCGAAATGTGGTGCTACAGAAGAATACTGAAGATTAGATGGGTAGATCACATAACTAATGAGGAAGTATTGAATAGGATTGGGGAGAAGAGAAGTTTGTGGCACAACTTGACCAAGAGAAGGGATCGGTTGGTAGGACATGTTCTGATGCATCAAGGGATCTCCAATTTAGCATTGGAGGGCAGCGTGGAGGGTAAAAATCGTAGAGGGAGACAAAGAGATGAATACACTAAGCAGATTCAGAAGGATGAAGGTTGCAGTAGGTACTGGGAGATGAAGAAGCTTGCACAGCATATAGTAGCATGGAGAGCTGCATCAAACCAGTCTCAGGACTGAAGACCACAACAACAACAACAACAACAATATATAACTTGGACCTACTTCCAAGAGCGGAACAATACCAGTGTACGAGAGTTACGGCTGCTCACCAACCGTAATGCTTGTGTTTGTTTTCATTGGGTTTATGCTTATGATGAACGAAGTATATCTCTGCAGCATTAATAATTAATTCGCTTACTCTTGGTTGGTGCCTGCCACTCTAAGAAATAACAAAATAATGTATCGATTTTTGGACAGCTTGTTTCTAAATGTAATGTATTAAAAAAAACTGTCCATGGGGTTAGCTAGGTTTTGAGCCATGCAACATTTTTCACTTTTTTTTCACTAGCTGCTCATTTTTTATGACCCACCGTCTAATTTCTTATGGTGGGTCGTATGTTGCCACTTAGCCGCTGTGACTGGGTCCAGGGTGCGGTGTGACTGAAAATAACACAACACCGGCTCCCTTCCCCCACTCACACCGTTGCCTGTGTCCCGCCACGTGAAGGCGGGCTCTATTTGCTTACATCCATTTGATATCTTTTTTTGTGCAGCATTAGAAAAACTTATAACTAATACAAAATCAAGTGAGATATTAATAAACAAAACGAAATGAAATATTTAGAAAGAAGGAAGGAAGAGAACTGAGTAGACAAGAGATGAGTATAATATTGCCCGTCACCTGGTTGTGGGCGGCGGCCCGGATCTTGCAATGACCCTCAAGACGCTGTCCATCGTTCACCATGAATTTAACATCTACCATCCTAAAAACTAACTTAACTAGAAGAGATTACGGTACGTTAAAGCTAGAAACTAAGACTAAGACCTCAATGTCTAGCGCGCTAAACTATTTACGATATACGGTATAGAGGTAAGTGATTTTGTGCTTGGCTCAAAGTTGCTAATGAAGGGGTTCTTGTGGCAATAGTAATAGTAATGACGCTAACGATTTGTGTTGAGCCTACAAGGCTCCTAGTAGAGTACATCAGGCGCAAGCACCTCCCGGCCCCGCCGACAACACGACCTGAAGGGTGGTTTCCCCCGGTCTACCATTGGTATCCGTCGGGTTGGGCTCCAAAGAGAGGGACCACAATTAAGATCCTTTCACCCAGGGCATGTGCCGCCTCTTATCAGGAGGCGTAGGTCCCTTGAAGAGGTGCCTAACTTTAAGCTTCAGATCAGAAGTTGTTAGTGTAGTGGAGGTTGAGGTATAGTATGTGTAGGTTTGTTGTACAAACAATTCATGCTGAGCCTATGAGACTTATAATGATACGTGGTGTGGCAGTTAGCACCTTCTGGCCCCGGCAGCAACACAGCCTGAACAATAGTTTTCACCGATCTACCATAGGTATCAGTCGGATTGGGCTCCAAAGAGAGGGACCACAGTTAAGATCGTTCCATCCAGACTGTACGCTGCCTCTTAACGGAATGCGTAGGTCCCTTGAAGAGGTGCCTAACTTTAAGCTTCAGATCAGAAGTTATTAGTGTAGTGGAGGTTGAGGTATAGACTGTGTAGGTTTGTTGTACAAACAATTCATGCTGAGCCTATGAGACTTATAATGATACGTGGTGTGGAAGTTAGCACCTTCTGGCCCCGGCAGCAACACAGCCTGAACGGTAGTTTTAACCGATCTACCATATGTATCAGTCGGATTGGGCTCCAAAGAGAGGGACCACAATTAAGATCGTTCCATCCAGACTGTACGCTGCCTCTTACCAGGAGGCGTAGGTCCCTTGAAGAGGTGCCTAACTTTAAGCTTCCGATCAGAAGTTGTTAGTGTAGTGGAGGTTGAGGTATAGTCTGTGTAGGTTTGTTGTACAAACAATTCATGCTGAGCCAGTGAGACTTATAATGATTCGTGGTGTGGAAGTTAGCACCTTCTGGCCCCGGCAGCAACACAGCCTGAACGGTAGTTTTAACCGATCTACCATAGGTATCAGTCGGATTGGGCTCCAAAGAGAGGGACCACAATTAAGATCCTTCCATCCAGACTGTACGCTGCCTCTTACCAGGAGGCGTATGTCCCTTGAAGAGGTGCCTAACTTTAAGCTTCAGATCAGAAGTTGTTAGTGTAGTGGAGGTTGAGGTATAGTCTGTGTAGGTTGGTTGTACAAACAATTCATGCTGAGCCAATGAGACTTATAATGATTCGTGGTGTGGAAGTTAGCACCTTCTGGCCCCGGCAGCAACACAGCCTGAACAATAGTTTTCACCGATCTACCATAGGTATCAGTCGGGTTGGGCCCCAAAGAGAGGGACCACAATTAAGATCCTTCCATCCAGACTGTACGCTGCCTCTTACCAGGAGGCGTAGGTCCCTTGAAGAGGTGCCTAACTTTAAGCTTCCGATCAGAAGTTGTTAGTGTAGTGGAGGTTGAGGTATAGTCTGTGTAGGTTTGTTGTACAAACAATTCATGCTGAGCCAGTGAGACTTATAATGATTCGTGGTGTGGAAGTTAGCACCTTCTGGCCCCGGCAGCAACACAGCCTGAACGGTAGTTTTAACCGATCTACCATAGGTATCAGTCGGATTGGGCTCCAAAGAGAGGGACCACAATTAAGATCCTTCCATCCAGACTGTACGCTGCCTCTTACCAGGAGGCGTAGGTCCCTTGAAGAGGTGCCTAACTTTAAGCTTCAGATCAGAAGTTATTAGTGTAGTGGAGGTTGAGGTATAGTCTGTGTAGGTTGGTTGTACAAACAATTCATGCTGAGCCTATGAGACTTATAATGATACGTGGTGTGGCAGTTAGCACCTTCTGGCCCCGGCAGCAACACAGCCTGAACGGTAGTTTTAACCGATCTACCATAGGTATCAGTGGGTTGGGCCCCAAAGAGAGGGACCACAGTTAAGATCGTTCCATCCAGACTGTACGCTGCCTCATAACGGAATGCGTAGGTCCCTTGAAGAGGTGCCTAACTTTAAGCTTCAGATCAGAAGTTATTAGTGTAGTGGAGGTTGAGGTATAGACTGTGTAGGTTTGTTGTACAAACAATTCATGCTGAGCCTATGAGACTTATAATGATACGTGGTGTGGAAGTTAGCACCTTCTGGCCCCGGCAGCAACACAGCCTGAACGGTAGTTTTAACCGATCTACCATAGGTATCAGTGGGTTGGGCCCCAAAGAGAGGGACCACAGTTAAGATCGTTCCATCCAGACTGTACGCTGCCTCTTAACGGAATGCGTAGGTCCCTTGAAGAGGTGCCTAACTTTAAGCTTCCGATCAGAAGTTGTTAGTGTAGTGGAGGTTGAGGTATAGTCTGTGTAGGTTTGTTGTACAAACAATTCATGCTGAGCCAGTGAGACTTATAATGATTCGTGGTGTGGAAGTTAGCACCTTCTGGCCCCGGCAGCAACACAGCCTGAACGGTAGTTTTAACTGATCTACCATAGGTATCAGTCGGGTTGGGCTCCAAAGAGGGGGACCACAGTTAAGATCCTTCCATCCAGACTGTACGCTGCCTGTTAACGGAATGCGTAGGTCCCTTGAAGAGGTGCCTAACTTTAAGCTTCAGATCAGAAGTTATTAGTGTAGTGGAGGTTGAGGTATAGACTGTGTAGGTTTGTTGTACAAACAATTCATGCTGAGCCTATGAGACTTATAATGATACGTGGTGTGGAAGTTAGCACCTTCTGGCCCCGGCAGCAACACAGCCTGAACGGTAGTTTTAACCGATCTACCATATGTATCAGTCGGATTGGGCTCCAAAGAGAGGGACCACAATTAAGATCCTTCCATCCAGACTGTACGCTGCCTCTTACCAGGAGGCGTATGTCCCTTGAAGAGGTGCCTAACTTTAAGCTTCAGATCAGAAGTTGTTAGTGTAGTGGAGGTTGAGGTATAGTCTGTGTAGGTTGGTTGTACAAACAATTCATGCTGAGCCAATGAGACTTATAATGATTCGTGGTGTGGAAGTTAGCAGCTTCTGGCCCCGGCAGCAACACAGCCTGAACGGTAGTTTTCACTGATCTACCATAGGTATCCGTCGGGTTGGGCCCCAAAGAGAGGGACCACAGTTAAGATCCTTCCATCCAGACTGTACGCTGCCTCTTACCAGGAGGCGTAGGTCCCTTGAAGAGGTGCCTAACTTTAAGCTTCCGATCAGAAGTTGTTAGTGTAGTGGAGGTTGAGGTATAGTCTGTGTAGGTTTGTTGTGCAAACAATTCATGCTGAGCCAGTGAGACTTATAATGATTCGTGGTGTGGAAGTTAGCACCTTCTGGCCCCGGCAGCAACACAGCCTGAACGGTAGTTTTAACTGATCTACCATAGGTATCAGTCGGGTTGGGCTCCAAAGAGGGGGACCACAGTTAAGATCCTTCCATCCAGACTGTACGCTGCCTGTTAACGGAATGCGTAGGTCCCTTGAAGAGGTGCCTAACTTTAAGCTTCAGATCAGAAGTTATTAGTGTAGTGGAGGTTGAGGTATAGACTGTGTAGGTTTGTTGTACAAACAATTCATGCTGAGCCTATGAGACTTATAATGATACGTGGTGTGGCAGTTAGCACCTTCTGGCCCCGGCAGCAACACAGCCTGAACAATAGTTTTCACCGATCTACCATAGGTATCAGTCGGGTTGGGCCCCAAAGAGTGGGAATACAATTAGGATCCTTCCATCCAGACTGTACGCTGCCTCTTACCAGGAGGCGTAGGTCCCTTGAAGAGGTGCCTAACTTTAAGCTTCCGATCAGAAGTTGTTAGTGTAGTGGAGGTTGAGGTATAGTCTGTGTAGGTTTGTTGTACAAACAATTCATGCTGAGCCAGTGAGACTTATAATGATTCGTGGTGTGGAAGTTAGCACCTTCTGGCCCCAGCAGCAACACAGCCTGAACGGTAGTTTTAACCGATCTACCATAGGTATCAGTCGGATTGGGCTCCAAAGAGAGGGACCACAATTAAGATCCTTCCATCCAGACTGTTCGCTGCCTCTTACCAGGAGGCGTATGTCCCTTGAAGAGGTGCCTAACTTTAAGCTTCAGATCAGAAGTTGTTAGTGTAGTGGAGGTTGAGGTATAGTCTGTGTAGGTTGGTTGTACAAACAATTCATGTTGAGCCAATGAGACTTATAATGATTCGTGGTGTGGAAGTTAGCACCTTCTGGCCCCGGCAGCAACACAGCCTGAACGGTAGTTTTCACCGATCTACCATAGGTATCAGTCGGGTTGGGCCCCAAAGAGAGGGACCACAGTTAAGATCCTTCCATCCAGACTGTACGGTGCCTCTTACCAGGAGGCGTAGGTCCCTTGAAGAGGTGCCTAACTTTAAGCTTCCGATCAGAAGTTGTTAGTGTAGTGGAGGTTGAGGTATAGTCTGTGTAGGTTTGTTGTACAAACAATTCATGCTGAGCCAGTGAGACTTATAATGATTCGTGGTGTGGAAGTTAGCACCTTCTGGACCCGGCAGCAACACAGCCTGAACGGTAGTTTTAACCGATCTACCATAGGTATCAGTCGGATTGGGCTCCAAAGAGAGGGACCACAATTAAGATCCTTCCATCCAGACTGTACGCTGCCTCTTACCAGGAGGCGTATGTCCCTTGAAGAGGTGCCTAACTTTAAGCTTCAGATCAGAAGTTGTTAGTGTAGTGGAGGTTGAGGTTAACTATTTACATGTAAGGTGCAATGCAACAACATAAGTTATTATTTTTTTAATTACGTGTGCAGGCAAGAATTGAGACGTAATTTGTTTGGCAGGAGGGCGAGCGATGGCGGGCGCGGACGGGGAGCAGCGGGCGGCGGCGACGCCCCCGCCGGACGCGAGTGCAGCCTCAGCCTCCGCCCCCGCAGCTGCCGCCCCCGCGGAGGGCAGCCCGCGCTCCGCCCACCGGCTCAGCCTGAGGAAGAGCTTCCGCTCGCTGTCGGCGGCCCGTACGCGGTCTCGGCCTTCCCACTCACACCCTCCAGGTGAGCAACCACAACGTGCAGCCGCCGAAGGAAAGTCACAAGTTTCCCTCACCCGTGTTGTAGCACGCCGGGGTGTTGAGGGATGTCTTGTTGACAATATTGATTTATTCGGTACAAACTGTGGCATTCCTCCAGTGGACACTAGAGGGGAAGACGATGTGTACTTGGATATTTTTTTTCGTAGAAGTTTATCTGATAGGTATCATTTTCTATACCTTATGACATCTGAAATTAGGTAAAAATACTGAAAAAATTCTCATGGTGATAGTTTGTTCAAGAATTCGCTAGCATGCTACTCAAAAACAAACATGTATAATATCCAAAAGGCACTTCATACGTTTGTTTGGACATCTTACATTAATTAATCTAAAAGAAATCAAGAATTGCCTGAAACAAACGAAATACAGGAAAACTATTGTGTTTATCTCGGTGATGCATGGTTTTGTCTTCTCGTTGAAATGATCTTTTGGGTTCTGGTGGCACCAGTACTGAACAAAACGACTACCAAACGAAAGCCGTAAATCCGCAGAATCGTTGCAATTTGCAGGCGCACAGGAAATTGATGTACACTACTGGCCATTAAAATAGCTACACCACGAAGATGACGTGCTACAGACGCGAAATTTAACCGACAGGAAGAAGATGCTGCGATATGCAAATGATTACCTTTTCAGAGCATTCACACAAGGTTGGCTCCGGTGGTGACACCTACAACGTGCTGACGTGAGGAAAGTTTCCAACCGATTTCTCCTACACAAACAACAGTTGACCGGCGTTGCCTGGTGAAACGTTGTTGTGATGCCTCGTGTAAGGAGGAGAAATGCGTACCATCACGTTTCCGGCTTTGATAAAGGTCGGATTGTAGCCTATCGCGAATGCGGTTTATCGTATCGCGACATTCCTGCTCGCGTTGGTCGAGATCCAATGAGTGTTAGCAGAATATGGAATCGGTGGGTTCAGGAGGGTAATACGGAACGCCGTGCTGGATCCCAACGGCCTCGTATCACTAGCAGTCGAGATGATAGGCATCTTACCCGCATGGCTGTAACGGATCGTGCAGCCACGTCTCGATCCCTGAGTCAACAGATGGGGACGTTTGCAAGACAACAACCATCTGCACGAACAGTTCGACGGCGTTTGCAGCAGCACGGACTATCAGCTCGGAGACCATGGCTGCATTTACCCTTGACTCTGCATCACAGACAGGAGTGTCTGCGATGGTGTACTCAACGATGAACCTCGGTGCACGAATGGCAAAACGTCATTTTTTCGGATGGATCCATGTTCTGTTTACAGCATAATGATGGTAGCATTCGTGTTTGGCGACATCGCGGTGAACGCACGTCGTAAGCGTGTATTCGTCATCGCCATACTGGTGTATCATCCGGCGTGATGGTATGGGGTGCCATTGATTACACGTCTCGGTCACCTCTTGTTTGCATTGACGGCACTTTGAACAGTAGAACTTACATTTCAGATGTGTTACGACCCGTGGCTCTACCCTTCATTTGATCCCTGTGAAACCCTACATTTCAGCTGGATAATGCACGACAGAATGCTGCAGGTCCCGTACGGGCCTTTCTGGATACAGGAAATGTTCGACTGCTACCCTGGCCAGGACATTCTCCAGATCTCTCACTAATTGAAAACGTCTGGTCAATGGTGGCCAAGCAACTGGCTCGTCACATTACGCCAGTGACTACTCTTGATGAGCTGTGGTATCGTGTTGAAGCTGCATGGGCAGCTATAGCTGTACACGCCATCCAAGGTCTGTTTGACTCAATGCCCACGCGTATCAAGGCCGTTATTACGAATGGCCAGAGGTGGTTGTTCTGGGTACATATTTCTCAGGATCTACGAACCCAAATTGCGTGAAAATGTAATCACATGTCAGTTGTAGTATAATATATTTGTCCGATCAATATTCGTTTGTCATCTGCATTTCTTCTTGGTGTATCAATTTTAATGGCCAGTAGTGTGGTTGGGCCACAATAAATTTAAACCGTATACGCTCGATCGTGCGGGCTAGGGTGGAAATGGTGAATTATTGTCCTAAGATGTGCGCACTATGCAGCTGGTTTCGAGCAGAACAGGAAAATAAATGAAGAGAAAATTGAGTGGTAAATCCCAAGTATTCAAATCCAAGTTCATTGTCGCCCATTTCGTCTCTTCTGCACTCTGGTTCCTCGTAGTAGTTGGAACTTTTCTTTGTGATGTAACGTTATTATCTGTACACTCTCCTACGATTTTTGCCGTGTTTTATTAATTTTTTTTATGTTTCTTTCCTTTTTTAATTTTCTAATCAGCATTTTGTAAATTACTTATCCATTCCATAACCGAATGGCTCTGGCTTGCGCTGTCTCACAGAATCTGCTAAGTAATTAAAAAAAAAAGTCCTAGTTCTTTATTCTGTATTTCGAGGGAAGCGCTGAAGATTAGAGATTCATATTTGTTGACGAGAAGGTCATTAGAGACCGACCCCTGGATGGGTGATTCAGTTCAACTACGAGGGGCACAGAAAATCGTAGATATAAGGGCGCCGAGTTTCGTGATGGTAACATTCAATAATGTGTTATCGGGATTCCAGCCACGAGAGTGAGGTGTTCCAGGTTTTAAGACAAAACACTTTTCGCATCTTCTTTTTTGTACAATGACCTGTTTTACGATCATACTGCGGTGTTGCAATGAGAAGCCTGTTAACTCAGGCGGTCGCCTCCCTCTTTATGGAGTGATTCGAGGAGTCGCCTTATACGTGGCCCCATTAAAGCCTTACTGTTTCTTACAATACGTTGACTACACGTTCGTTATTTGGCCTCAAGGACGTGAAGAAAGTGATGAGTTCCCGGAACCTCTCAACATCATTAGCAGTAACACCCCGTTCACTACGGTAATAGAAAAAGACAATGCCTTGCTCTTCCGCGACGTCTTTGTACGCTGTAAACGAAATAGATGCCTTGGCCACAGCGTGTACTGGAAACCTACCCAAATCGATCCGTACTTACACGCCATCATAACCGGACACAGGAGCTTACTGTGCTACAATAGCTGATACTTTGTGCAGGAACATCAGTAGCCGACAACCTGCCCCAAGAGCTGAGCTAACTGCACAAGGTCGTCGGGAACAAGTGATACAGTTATCACCAAATAAATGAAATGATCTCAATTAAGAATCGCAATAAGACCACGGGCGAGGAGCACGAAAACAAATTTGCATTTTTCTTCCGTTCTGTGGCTCCGTGTCGGGTGAAGCCGCCTGCTGAAGAGACACAAAATCAGACCGATGTACAGTTAATCACTGCAGCCAGTTGAAGATGTGACACGTCTTAGAAAGCCCGATATTTACAAAATATCCTGCTAGTACGGCCAGTAACACAATAAGCTTGCTCCAAAAAAACACATTCACCAAAACAAAATCGACAACACATCTGTCGTGGCTTGCACTAAATGTCTGTGGGACACTGTAATTAAGAACGCCATTGGAATAACAGTCGCTGATAACATTTTTAATAGAGGGCGACCTTCAGCACAGCGCTATACGCGGTCCACATGTGCCCTTGAATTCCAACACCGCGGTCACCAATGACTTCACAACCCGCAGCTAGAGAATAGGAGGGCGTACCAGCAGTCCATCAGCAGTCGTTCCACTGGACGGTTTCCAGGGAGTACCTGCTCGAAAGATTGTGACATTTTTATCCCTTGACGCGCCTGGTGGTCTCCTGAAATCACTTTCCCTTTGGGGAAGCCGCGGAAGACCTGTCATAGTATTTACGTAAACGATATAAACGTTGTTCATCCTAATACGATTCCGATATCTTATGAACAGCCACATCACGATCCTTTTTAAAGAAAGAAGGATGATCTTCATTCCTTTCACGTTTCGTCGACAACAGCATCATAAGAGACGGAGCACAAGCTGGGATTGGGACAGAACAGGGAACGATCTCGGCCGCATCCTTTCAAAGAAGCGATCTCGGCCTTCGCCTCACATGATGTGGAGAAATCATGGAAAACCTAAAGCTTGTAAGGCCGGACGGGAATTTGTACTGCCGTTTCCTGAATACGAATCCATTGTCTTACCACTGAGCCACCAGCCTTGGTGCCCTGTTTCACCATATCGAACTTCAGTGTCAGTCATCATCACCACCACCACCACCACCACCACCACCATCATCATCCGTCCAATATCATAAAGGCCGCCTCCAGACTTTTACATTAATTATAGTCCTCAGATAGACACATCATAGTTGCTCGTCGTGTGTATTTTATGACGCCATCCTCCCACAACCTTTAGGTACTCTTCTCAGTCCTTTCATATACGCTACTGGCCATTAAAATTGCTACACGACGAAGATGACGTGCTACAGTCGCGAAATTTAACCGACAGGAAGAAGATGCTGTGATATGCAAATGATTAGCTTTCAAGAGCACTCACACAAGGTTGGCGCCGGTGGCGACACCTACAACGTGCTGACATGAGGAAAATTTCCAACCGATTTCTCATACACAAACAGCAGTTGACCGGCGTTGCCTGGTGAAACGTGTTTTTGATGCCTCGTGTAAGGAGGAGGAATGCGTACCATCACGTTTCCGTCTTTGATAAACGTCTGATTGTAGCCTATAGCGATTGCGGTTTAACGTATCGCGACATTGCTGTTCGCGTTGGTCGACACCCAATGACTGTTAGCAGAATATGGAATCTGTGGGTTCAGGAGGGTAATACGGAACGCCGTGCTGGATTCCAAAACCTCGTATCACTATAGCAGTCGAAATGACAGGCATCTTATCCGCATGGCTGTAACGGATCGTTACAAACGACGTGTGCAGCAGCATGGGCTATCAGCTCGGAGACCATGGCCGCGGTTACTCTCGACTCTGCACCACAGACAGGAGCGCCTGCAATGGTGTACTCAACGACGAACCTGCGTGCACGAATGGTAAAACGTCATTTTTTCGGATGAATCCAGGTTCTGTTTACAGCATCATGAGGTCGCATCCGTGTTTGGCGACATCGCGATGAATCCTCATTGGAAGCGTGTATTCGTCATCGCCATACTGGCGTATTACCCGGCGTGATGGTATGGGGTGCCATTGGTTACACATCTCGGTCACCGCTTGTCCGCATTAACGGCACTTGGTCAATGGACGTTACATTTCAGATGTGTTACGACCCATGGCTCTACCCTTCATTCGATACCTGCGAAACCATACATTTCAGCAGGATAATTCACGACCGCATGTTGCAGGTCCTGTACGGGTCTTTCTGGATACAGAAAATGTTCGACTGCTGCCCTGGCCAGCACATTCTCCAGATCTCTCACCAAATGAAAATGTCTGATCAATGGGGGCCGAGCAAGTGGCTCCTCACAATACGCCAGTCACTACTCTTGATGAACTGTGGTATCATTGCTGAAGCTGCTTGGGCAGCTGTACCTGCACACGCCATCCAAGCTCTGTTTGACTCAATGCCCAGGGGTATCAAGACCATTGTTACGGTCAGAGTTGGTTGTTCTGGGTACTCATTTTTCAGGATCTATGCACCAAAATTGCGTGAAAATGTGATCACATGTCAGTTCTAGTATAATATATTTGTCCAATGAATACCCGTTTATCATCTGCATTTGTTCTTGGTGTAGCATTTTTAATGGCCAGTAGTGTATCTTCAAATTCAACAAAGAAATTTTTTGACTCATCTATCTTCTATTCGCCTGGGTACAGGCTACTTCAATGTAATTATCATTACAATTTTTGTTACATCTACCACTCCAGTTTTTTCACTGTTCCATATCTTTGTTTTCCTCTGTTTTTGAACGGTTTTACCATAACATACGTGTATCATATCACCATAAGTCAAAGCTGATACTATACAACGTTTACGAAACTTCAGTTTCCGTTTCATTGCAAGTTATCTTCGAATATTTCTTTTCTTATCATCCAGTTGTTTCTTACTACTGCCCTAAACACACAATCTCATCAGCAGGTTCAGTGACTTGACTTGTAATCTGTGCATTTTTCTTTTCGATGTGTTAAATGTACACTCATGTTCAGAAAAAAAAAAACAGAACACCTTCAGCGGATAGAGATAGGACGCTCGCATGCACAGGACGTGTGGATTAGTATGTTCTGTAGAAATGATTAGGATTTGAACCATCTAGACTAGTGGGTTCAAGGTCAACGTCGATATCGTGGTGGAACAACACTTCCTGGTAATGCGGCTCTCGTTGTCGCCATAAACCGAAGGTAATGGATCAGTGTGACTTGAGCAGGCATGCAGGATGCCTCGCAGACGTGTGCGTAAACCGTACCGTGAAATCGGTGGGTTTTCAAGAGCGCGTATTACTAGCATGGGAGAATCGCATCCATCCGGGAAATTGGTGCTCGTGTAGGACGAACTGTTTCGCCAGTGTAACGGGCGTGTGCAGAACGTTACACGGAAGGCCGTAGAGCATGTCGAGATGGGTCAGGTCGCACAACGCACACCTCCCGAGAAGATCTACCCCTCATCCGAATGGCATTGCAGGAATATCTGCGTCCTCCTCGGCTCTGGCACAATAGTTGAACGGTGTAACACATCGTACATTATCAAGAGTGACAGTCCGTCGCCGTTTATTACGGCGTTGGTTACGTGCTCGTCGTCCGCTTGGCCTATCTTTGACGAATGTGCAGAAACATGCTAGGCGGCAGTGGTGTATGTATGGAACGACGTCACTCGGGTCAGGAATGGCATCAGGTAGTGTTTTCGGACGAATCCAGTCTCTGTTTGTTTGAAAATAATGGCCGCATTTTGATTCGCCGCAGACAGGGGGAGCGGCATCACAGTGGCTGCATTCACACGAGACATACAGCGCCAACTCAAGGCCTTATGGTGTCGGGTCCTATTGGGTACAACCAAAAATCACAATCGGTACGTGTCTGTGACTAGTGTGACTTAACGTGAATGACATCCTGCGACCCGTAGCCATATACTTTCTTCACAACACCTCAGACGCCATTTTTCAGCAAGACAATGCACGACCACATGTTGCTGCATGAACACGCGCCTTTTTGGTGTCACAAGTCGTCAGCCTTTTGCCCTGGCCCGCCAGATATCATACTTGTTGCCAATCGAAAATGTGTGGGATATGATGCAGCGCTGTGACACAGTGCCAACCACCACACATGAACTTTGGAACCAGGTGAAAGCAGCATGGATGGCTATTCCACAGGAGACCATTCACGCCTTATATGCGTCAATGTCATTACGTATGGAACAAGTTATCAGGGGCCATGGCGGACCGTGTGACTACTAGGCAACAGGACACATGCTGAACAGAGGTGGCTGAAATGCTCTCATTTCTGCAGGACATATTAATTTATATGTCCTGTGAATATGAACGTCCTATCTCTAGCCGCCAAGGCGTTCTGTTCTTTTTATTTATTTTTTATCTGACCACGACTGTACGTTATTGTGATCTTGCTGTAATTGTTTCTCAGTGCTACATACAAATTTGTTGCGTTAACTTCTTTCATTAGCGGTTTAAATTTGTTTAGAGTAGATGCAAAGAATAGCTACCATGTTACCATCAAAAAGAAGAAAGTCCAGGCAAGTTCTATTGCTACATTAGAGACCCGCCACAGCATCGCACAGATAAGCACTACGGCCAGACAACTTCTTTATAGTATGGAGTGATGTACACGAACGTTCCTCATGAATCGGTCTGTCTGTTAGAGATAACCGTATCAATACTCCTACAGTAGTTCCTGAGATTAGCCTTCATATGCAGATAGAGAAACAAAGGGCGAACTTCAGTTTATAACATGTATAGATTCTGGACAAGCTACGCTGCTCTCTGGATGTGTGGCGGCGGCTGTTACTTAAGTGACTTTCCCACCAGAGACCACCTCGTCTCTGGATGAACAACTCGTAGCTGCCATCGTCACCATGGACGCCATTGCAATCGCCAATTAATTGTGGAAAAGATAGAAGTACATATAGTACACGCTCCTTATTACTGTAAACAGTATATTGTATATACACAAACCTTACACTTCAAAAATGGTTCAAATGGCTGTAAGCCCTATGGGACTTAACATCTGAGGGCATGTTAACCTGAGTACATCACACACATCCATGTCCGAGACAGGATTCGAACCTGAGACCGTAGCAGCAGCGCGGTTCCGGGCTGAAGCGCCTACAACCGCTCGGTCAGGGCGTCCGGCCCTTCCACCTCAGGCAGCCTATCTAATACTGAAAACCATGTTAAAAGCCCTTTAGTAGTTCCTGAGATTAGCGCGTGTATACAAACTTATTTGTTTGTGAGATTTTTAATTTTTTTTTTAACGTGTGTGTCTACCTGGTGATAATCTTTGGCAAATATCTTGTACCGCACGGAGGCTGATAGGACAGCAGTTTTTACGTTTTGGCCTTTTTCTTGTGCAGTAGACAGATTACAATATTGTTGCTGTTTTACGGAATTGCCTCTCTACGGAAGATTCCTAAAACTGCCCCTGCATTAATCATCTCTATTAAAACACAATTGTATCCTTGCGATGATATCTGCAAAAAAATTTCTCATTTACGGACGAGGCTCGCTCGGTAAGTGTGGTAAAACGTTTCTTTCGAAAGAGAAATCATACCTTATTCCGAATGTATTTCCATCCGTGGCTATACAGCTGGTCCAGCGAACTTTCAATTTTTTTTACTTAGTCCAAAAAACAGTTTTGTGGAATTCTATACTCAGTGACGGCAACTACGACTTCGTTATTTCATACAATTTTCCTTCCATCGAGTCAAATTTTTAAGTTGATGAATAGGAAAGATGCCAGTTACATAGAATAGGATACGTAGGAAACCAGTGCTATACAAGTATATCACATCAGAAATCATGTACTTTATGTAAGCAGATATCGTCAAATGCACAATTATTAATAAGATATACATGTGCAATTTCTCCAAGCTGCAGAGCAATATATGTACAACACAATTTAATGCACTTTGCCATTGTCACTATGGCAATCATGTTTCGCATGACATTGCGTTGTTGAGGGAGACCAAAGTAGGGGTAGGGGGCAGGTAGAGGCACATAATTAAGAGAGGGAGAAGAGATAGAAGGCAAAGAAAGGATTATGCAAACGGGGTTGAAGGATTCCATTTAAATCAGCTCTACGGTATGGAAAGAATTGCCGGAGATTGTGCAATAAGTTAAATACCTGCTTCCACGGAGGGGAAATGAGCATTACTTGGCTGGAGCGCTCTCCAAATTAACGCGCACAGCCGCTGTCCTTTTTACAAAATTCTCGCTGTCTTCGACACACCGTTGCCCCAGTGGGAGGTAGCCGGTTCGGATGCGGTTTCTCGAAAAAGTTATTCCTAATACAGCTTAGAAACAAGCAGATGAGAGATGGCATTATACAATTCCTAAACTCCAGACTGAGCATCTGTGTCTAGGGATAAATTCCGCAACGTGTTATTGGAATGCGGACCTAAGATACCGTGCATGACGATGCGCTCGTCACTTGTGGACATGAAATTAAGCCACTTTTTTGTGTTTTTCTTAGAGTACCAACTGATTTGAAGCAGTCGTTACGGTATTGGACAGTATTCGGAAAAGTGCAGTTGTGCAGCACCTCATTTACGTTTCCCTAAGAATACTTTCTAGTATGTTTACTTCAAAAAAGTCACGACGAATTTTATAGCATATTTTTTTTCCATCCTACATCAACGACTCTGATGACTTCGAAGTCGACGAGGCGTTTAACTAATCCCTACCTGCGTCGCATTTCAACCTGTTCCTTCTTTCACCGTCGTCAACAAAGTGAACACAGACTACACTCCGACCAAGCTACCTTGGTTCTCAGTTTGGAACTGCTGAAATTGCCTAATACCCAGAATGCTTTTTCCATTTACGCATATGCAGCTCTTCAGCGGAAAAGATTCGGGAGGACGACGGTTCAATGCCGCGTCCGGCCATCCTGATTTAGGTTTTCCGTGATTTCCCTAAATCGCTCCAGGCAAATGTCGGGATGGTTCCTTTCAAAGGGCACGGCCGACTTCCTTCCCCATCCGTACCTAATCAGATGAGACCGATGACCTCGTTGTCTGGTCTCCTCCCCCCGAAACCAACCAACCAACCAATCAGCGGAAAAGACTGGACTGGGAAAGGCCGTAAACAACGTTCCATTTTTCGTTTGCCTCTAGTACAAGTATAACCTCGTCGCTTTTCTCCGAAGTACAGCACTCCACAGAGTTAGTTAGATAGTTAAATGTTCAATAGATCATTTGAACGATTCTTCCTTCGAAATAATGCGAAAGAAATCAGTTTACTGGACATGTATGCTTGATTAGTATTAACATTCATGAACACATTTTTAGTGCCGGTTATGCAGCCACACTTAAAAAATAGATGGTATTTTTCTTAAATTCGCACATAGAAAAAAAGAAGTGGTTCAGGAGAAGTCAGTTTAGGTTGGATTTAGAATTTGCTTTGCTACTTAACAGATATTTTATGTTACTGGGCAAATCATCAAAAATTTTTGTTTTTGCCTGCTGAACTGCTTCCTGAGGCATTGACAGCTTTAATTATGGGTAATGAGGGTCATTCTTCTTCCAATATTATAGGTATGGACATCACTATTCTTCTCAAATTGTGATGGATTATTTATGACGAATTTCATTAGCGCATACAATGTATGTTGTGGTGGTGCAGTCAAAATGCCAAACTCCTTGAAGAGGTAGCTACATGACGGTCGCGGATGAACACCAAATGTTATTCTTAGTGCTCGCTTTTGTGTATTCAGAACTTCCTAAGTGATGAGTTAAGTCTCATACCAAGGCACACCCTGCGTTCGGGTGTGCTACAAATTTTTCACGCACCCCGACCGATTACGTAGCGTTCAGACAACGCGATGAAAAAGTGCAAATGCAGGAATGTTTTTCCAGTTAAACGGCGAAAACTTCCTCCAGGTATCCCAATTGTTGCGCGCCTTGACCGTTTAGGCAAGTGAACTCCGCGCTTGCCTGTCATACATTCACAGTAGCAAAACAACGTACTCAGACACATCTGGAAACACTTGAACTGCCATGATCGCAGTGCAGAGGCATAGCCTTGGAGTCGGTAAGATAATCGCAATGCAGCTGCAAAGTGCACGACTACATCCACTTAACCATCGTCGAGTAGTGCACGCAACATCCCAGTGTGCTCTTCGTGATACGACAAACAAGTTCAGTTGTTCCCACTGTTTCATGGTCGCAATGTTTCGATAACTGCATCCGTTTCTTTTAATTGTCGTAGAAACAAACTGATACATGATCCATCACCTGTGCACGCAAACGTCGTTTATATACCAAGACAGCTAACACAACGAAAGAGTCAGTGTTGTACTATATTATATCATTTCAGAAAGGCGTACGTTTTCTGTACCGAAAATTATAACATGCGTCTTCAATTGGTTATTCGTAAGAGGGATGAATAAATTGTATTTCAGCATCTCCATACGTACATACATTCATACTTACGTCACTTTGAACATATTCGTTGTTAGTTGCATTCAGTCATATGTGTTTATACAGTAGAGGCCGTTACTCGATACCACGACGTAGTTCGTACATTATGTAAGGACGGCGAGTCATTGGCGGAATTAGAAGATTGCTTTACACTTGTCTCTGGAAACTGAACTTAACAGCGCGGCGCTTGGTTCCCATTAAACAAATGGGTGGATACCCTCTCGTCGCCTCTTGTGTTGCCTCTAACACACTGAGGCTTTAAGCGCTATTAGTCAGAGGTGGCCAGCAGTGACGTCAGTAGTGGACCGCGTATTGCCGGAGGCTTCATGAACTGATAGACTAGTGGCGCAATTTGTCAATAATTCCTCGCTTCTAATCGGGGCATAGTTAGCTGGGAAAATGGCGACCTGCGGAAAACTTTTTCGCCTTGCACTCGTATTAAAAACGGAAATTCACACACTAAAAAGAGATTGGTCGTTAACACGCAGTCGATAGAGTTCTAAATAAAAATCTCGAATGGTTAGGAAAATGCGCAATGATCCTGTCTTTGTTACTCAACTGAATAGACATTTATGTTATACGCTGTTTAACGATGTAGGTTATTTTCGATTCTCAAAATGGTGATTTTTACGAATTGCTTGACTACATGAAAGAATATAAACGGGAATCGACACAAAACTAAACAAATGTTTTTCAACAGGAAAAAATTGACGATAGTTTATTTGTCGCAGCATATCTTCAGCAATTATTTATAATTTTGAAAAAAAATATTTGTTAATAACAAGTAACAAGACAAAATAGCGGTAAATAAGAAAGTTAAAAACGAACTTCAAAGTATTTCAACATACATAATTATAAAGGAAGAAAGAATATAAAATTTATAAAACATCTCTCTCTCAGCTTTAGTGACGTTCATTTTGCAATAGTTATTGGCACAACTTGAAAACGAGAAAATGAAGACGGATGAAATTTTACTAAAATTTTTAGTAGGTATGTCAGTTTCGTTCAGAGTCATAGGTCAAAAATTCTGATATCTTAGAAGGAACCCCTTGAGTGCGTGGTCGCCTGTTGAGTCTATAGTAAGGCACATTTGAAGTCGTTGTATTAACAATTAAGACAGGAAAAATATTATCTGCTAATGTACATCAGGAGGGCGACACAAAATGAGGTCCGGCAGGTGCAGAGAAACTTTATATGGAGTGTATTTATTACACTTCACAAAATGGACTTTGTCGACATTCAGGAAATGTTCAAAATAAACCATTAGCTCGGAGCATGATCACAGAATGAAAAATGGGGCGCCACAGTGATCAACAATATGTGTGTGAAATCTTATGGGACTTAACTGCTAAGGTCATCAGTCCGTAAGCTTACACACTACTGAACCTAAATTATCCTAAGGACAAACACACATGCCTTAGATCTGATGGCATGTGATGGCATTAAACCGAATGCGAAGCAGTCTGTCGTGGAGCTTATCGTGAAACTGGATATTCTTTAAGGCGTAGTTGCAGGTAGTGCGATAATATGTAAAACAGGCAAGGAAAAAAACAAACAAACATCCAGAGGCTGAATTTATCCAGTGGTTCCAGGTGGTATGAATTGCAATGTCACACACTTTTCAGGAGGGATAGTTTGCTCTAAAGGAGTATCTCTAACGCAGTCCAGGAATCGAACAAAAGCAAGTTATTTTGAAGGGCTGTTGGCCGAGAGCAGTGCTCACAGCGTAGTTGTAGTTCCTGTGCGCCCGTTTTCCTACGCTTGCTTGCTGTGACGTAAATATACCCTACTGCACTTGCTAGATCACGCACATGAATAAGAATCGTAGGAGACAGAGCACCTCCAATTTGTCGCAGCAATAAATAACTTTCCAGTCAGTTAAACATCCAGATTAACTGTCGGAATCATTGTATACGAATGCGTTATGGCATCGATGTTAGCTGATCTTCATACAACTTCCTTGATGCCTCTGATTTCCAGGGTTCCTTTCATATGTGCATTACTTCTTCAAATTCTGATTGGTCGAGTTGAAAACTAATTACTTACTGAACGATAGAATAAGCTTGTTTCTGACCGGTCGAGTTGAAAACAAATTACTTACTAAACGGTAGGATACGTATGTTTATCTCATCTACAAATTTTCGCGCCCATTCCGTAGTTGTCTGTGCCTCGTCAAGTTGACACTTCGTTTGAAATTTCGTTATCCTACGTCTTCCAGTTCTGTAGCACTGTTTGAAGTTAGGCAACCATCCACTACGACCGTTGAAATCACTGTAATATGTCGCCCGCAACCTGTAAATTCTATCGAACATTCTCGAAACGCGCAAACGCCAATTTTTGTACCAAGTGCGCCCTGTCCTCCCATGGATATACGTAGTTTTTCTTATGCACTACACAGTAATATTGCTGGGGACTTACTCGAAATCTGTTCGTAATTGTTTTGTTTTTTTACTATGCTTCGGATGATCTTCCATGTACGTAATTATATTTAGTATCCGCTTCTTGGAAAACGATTGTCCTTTACTGCGTTTCACGGAGGCAGGATTTGAGGCCTTCCTGTCCGACAAGGATGATAACTACTCGGCTCGACACCTGTTGCGGGATCGCTTCTACTTGTTAAACACGTATCGTGTACTGTGTACTTCTCATGTACATTGTCCGCACAGTCGAGAGTCTACGGCACGACACATCCCACTGACTCATCTTGCAGAAACGCTAATATTTCATCGGCCAATTCCTTCTGACTCTGCGAAATTTCAACTTCGGCAACAGTTGTTGAGCCGGCCGCGGTGGTCTCGCGGTTCTAGGCGCGCAGTCCGGAACCGTGCGACCGCTACGGTCGCAGGTTCAAATCCTGCCTCGGGCATGGATATGTATGATGTCCTTAGGTTAGTTAGGTTTAAGTAGTTCTAAGTTCTAGGGGACTAATAACCACAGCTGTTAAGTCCCATAGTGCTCAGAGCCATTTGAACTTTTTTTTTTTTGAACAGTTGTTGAAAATAAAATGCAATGTTTGCTTTTTTTTTATCGTGGCCATTGATCTGCTTTGTATCAACACCACTAGTACTGTAACTCTGTATTGAGCTATTCGTCGGCTAAGCAGTTCGTTCAACTACCCTCCGTAGCCTCATGCTGTGCCCACACCAGGGTAACTACAGTCCCGCCCCCTGTTGCCATTTGCAGCCAATATGTGGGGTGTCGAATGTCATAAACATCATTGGCCTTTTGTAACGTCGCATTCGATTCCTTGTTGGTCGGATACAAGGATCAGGAATGAGATCCCTGGGTACCGTGAAGGGCTGCACGGCACTGCATAGAAAAAAAAAAAAAAAAAAAAAAAAAAAAAAAAAAAAAAAAAAAAAAAAAAAAAAAGACGATGTGTCGAGAGGACCGAACTTTTCATGATAGTAGGTAGGATCAGTAAAAATAAGGAAAGACAGGTCTCACGCTTGGAGGGAATGCAAGAAGGAAGAATACCGAAAGGAGGTTTGTTATATAGAGCTGATGCTAAAATAGGTATCGGTACACCATACAAGCGTTAAAACTTCCTAGGTGTGCAGAACAGGCGAATCGCCTATTCGTTGAGAAATGAAGAAGAAGAAGAAGAAGAAGACTCCTAATATGATCCTTAGCAAGATACTGACGTTAAATATACTTTTCTCAACAGTACCAAAGAAGTAGTAGGAAAAAAGATTAAATATCATGTGTAATGCTCGTTAGAATTTACAGTGAGACTTGTCGCGTCGGTCCGCAGCTCGTGGTCGTGCGGTAGCGTTCTCGCTTCCCGCGTCCGGGTTCCCGGGTTCGATTCCCGGCGGGGTCAGGGATTTTCTCTGCCTCGTGATGACTGGGTGTTGTGTGCTGTCCTTAGGTTAGTTAGGTTCAAGTAGTTCTAAGTTTTATGGGACTGATGACAATAGATGTTAAGTCCCATAGTGCTCAGAGACATTTGAACCATTTTTGAACTTTTCGCGTAAATAGATATGAGGGCATGTTTGAAACATGCATGGATTGCTGCCTTGTTTAAAATGGGAGGCCAAACATGTCGGAAGTGGTTGTCCAGCGATTCTCGCCAAACAATGTGCGCAAAGGTCTTTCACACGTGTAGCAATAAGGGATGGAGGACCGTCCTGCACAAAGGTCGTGCCACCCAGCAGGTGTCTGTCAGCCAGGTTATGAATGGTGTGATTCCCTCTCCACGTAATGCTCATTTTACACACGATTCTCATGTGACGTCTCTGACGTGTTGCTGTCACCGCCATCTTTTAGCCAGTTTTTGCATTCATTTATGGTTTCAATAAAACTCGCATGTCATTTCAGCAATGTGTGTCAATTTTTACCTCTCTACCTGCATTACCCTGTAAATTACTGCATTTTGAAATGTTAACGGACTTCTGGGTCATCCTGTAAGTTAATGCAGAGAGCTCATATTAGAAAGGTATTTTTTACTTCGCTATGATGCTAATATTTATTTACTTTAGTAATTGATGATGAAGTTTGGTTTGTGGACCGCTCAACTGCGCGGTTATCAGCGCCCGTACAAATTCCCAATCTTTACTCAGTCCAGTCTCGCAACTTTAATGAATGATGATGATGAAATGATGAGGACAACATAAACACCCAGTCCCCGTGCGGAGAAAAATCCTCAACCTGGCCGCGAATCGAATCCGGGACCCCACGAACCAGAGGCAGCTTCGCTAGCCACTAGACCACGAGTTGCGGACCCTTTAGTCATTGAGTGTAAATATTATTTATAATAATTTAACTCTAGATTACTGAACCCTCGCTAAATTTTCGATTGCAGTAGGGTATAAAGCAGGACATTTTGTACTTTCTATGTAACATGCCATTGGAGATCTAATTACTGTAATTAGCTAATTCATAACCTATAAATTACGGATCGCTTTGAATAGAGTAGTATATTTTACGACTGTCTAGTAGCAGTGTAACATTTTCTCCCCTTAAGTATTCTGGGCTTAAAACAACTGGTGACCCTAATTAAAACCCCACGAAAATACCACAGTGATAGTATTGGTGCAATTATTCAGTAATGACTGTTCTGGGCGTTAATAAAACGTAGTGTTAAAAAAATTAAGTATGGTACCAGTAGAAGAAACGTTGCGTATGCAGCGCCCGTGACGTACACTACCAGAACCTTGACGAGCTCGAAAACTGAAAACAAAGCAGAACTGTTGAGACATTAATCTTTTTGTTTTTTTATGTACTTTGATTGTATTGTGGACAGCGGCCAGCAATAACATAAAAGTTTAGAAATAGTGTTCTTCGGAGTGCGATGCGTGTAAAATGCTGATAAAATGCCTACAGTCGACAGATATCACAATATTACTTGCAGTTTAATGAGAGCTGACACGGTATCTCGAACATGTGTAATTAGACTTTTGTATGGACCTAAAAATGAGGCTTAAAAGAAATTCAGAATTGATTTTACTTATTCGAAAATAATTTTCGAATGAAATTTCATCCTCGGCAGATAGCGCCTAAACGATTTCTGCGAGATACTCATCTTGAACACTACCACTTCCTCTTCGTCAACGTCATTGTAATCTTTCGTGTTAAAAACTGTGCGACGATGTTAAGTCGGGTACGCATATCTTTACTTGTCACCATCTTGAAAGTCGTGTACGTAGCGTATAACTTCGGCGTGTGGAAACGCTACGTTGCAGGTAAGAGTGGTGGCGGTGGGGATACCCGTATAAGTAACTCATGTCTGTGGAAACCCGGCTTCACATATGAAATGCATTCATAGATAACTCTGTTAATACCAATATATTACGTTCAAGACCAAGTTCTTAGTTGTGCGTTGGTCTACGGCTGAGGAGGGTCGCTGCAACACTGCCGAAACATCTAATACATTTAATATTTTAGCATTTAAATATTCTATTAGGTGATCCGCAGGTGAAATTGACACCGCCTGTGGAAGCCTACTTATTAACATTCATTAATAGCACAGTAATGGTTGGTTGGCGGATTTGTGGGAGGGGTACAAACAGCGAGGTCATCGGTACCAACAGATAGGGGAAGGATGCGAATGGAAGTCGGCAGTGCACTTTCAAAGGAACCATCCTTCCATTTGTCTGAAGCTATTTACGGAAATCACAGAAAACTTAAATCAGGATGGCCGGACGCGGGTTTGATCCGTCGTCCTCCTGAATGCGAATCCGATGTGCTAAGCACTACACGACCTCGCTCGGTACAGTTATGTAGTTGAAATTGTTTTGTAACACGTAAATTTGAGGAAAGGAATTAAATGCGTTGATATAAAATGAATGGATCGTAGAAATGAAGCCAAGACGTGATACGATATCAGTGCAAAATGTTCAGGTATGTTGAATCTACAGTGTGTTAAATACGACGTGACAATTGAAAATTGGTGCAAATCTTCAGTTTTCAGTAGATATTGGTTAAGCTTACCGATTATGTCAAAATTACATTATAGACGCTTCAGTGGATTGCAGTTTAACTGAATTTCTGAGTTATTGTGTATTCTCGACTAAGTGAGTATATTGGGTCATATGTCTGTGGTTCATTGCTAGGTGTAAGTTATAAGAAGTTACTTGTTAAGAGCCTACGTTAACCCTTTACGTTAGCTGTAAGGATGCGGAAACTTCAAAGTAGGAGGACGTCTCATCAACACCATCAACTATGCAGACGACCTGGTAGTACCCGCCAAAAATCAGAGACAGCTGCAACACATGATGAACAATTTGGTGGAAACGGGAAGAAAATACGGCATTGAAATCAACATCGAAAAATCAAAAGTGATGCGCATATTAATACGTGAGAAACACTTGAAGATAACTGTTGACAATCGGGAACTGGAAATGCGAATCAGTTCAAGTACCTGGGAAGTTTCATCACAGAGGATGGTCACTGCACCAAAGAAACCCGAGCAAGAAGCGCCATGGCCAAAGCTGCTTTCAACAAGAAGAGGAGTCTGCTGACCAGCAAGTTGAGTTTGGCATTAAGGAAAAAACTTATAATGTGCTATATTGGGAGCATTGCACTGTATGGAGTAGAGACATGGACCATGAGGAAGAAGGAGAAAAAATACTGAGAGAGCTTTGAAATGTGGTGCTGGAGCAGAATGGAAAAGATCAAGTCGACAGATCGCATAAAAAATGACGATGTACTGCGAAGAGAAGGAGAGAAGTATTCTTCGTACAATTCTGCAAAGAAAGGCCATCTGGATTTGCCATGTACTTAGACGCGATGGACTTATACATGATGTCATCGAAGGCAAACTCAGAGGAAACGCAGGACGAGGAAGAAGAAGAAGAAGAAGAAGAAGAAGAAGAAGAAGAAGAATTCAACATCTGGACGACATGAAAGATGGAAAGAGGTACAACAGACTGAAGGAAGAAGCTGAAGACAGGGAACAGTGAAATCAGAAATTCTCCGTACGAAAACATGGACCTGCCACTAGGCAGAATACTACATAATAATAATAATAGTTGGGCCATATGTCTATGGTTCATTGCTAGGGGTAAGTTATAAGAAGTATCTTGTTAAGAGCCGACGTTAACCCTTTACGTTAGCTTTTCTAATCGTAATCAGAACGTCAGCACATTATGGAATACTCTCTTAACAGCTGTAGTTTCCCCAGTTTGCCCTTTACCAGGTGCAAATTTAGATGGCTGCTAGGAAATTATCTCACAGCACGGCTACGAGCTGGTGACGTCATGTAATGTAGTGCAGACTGATTGTTTCGACCGTTTTGTACTCACACTAAACTGGGAGAGACATGAGAGAAGAAAGGATTGCGCAAGACGTGCTGTGGTCTCCTTCGTTGACCTTTTAACTAGCTCGATTCGATGGACAAGAAACGTTTCCATATGCAGTGAACAGCGCCACGCAGTCTCAGCTGCAGCGTCATAACTAGCACTCAAGTGCTGTTCAGCTTATTAAAATTTGAAGCGCCTTTTTGTACTGAAGGAATGGCAGAAATTTTAAAGTTTATCAGTGCGTCTCTAATTAACTAGAGGTAGGGCACTGGGTCATAGTGTGGGAAGAGGGCCACGACATAGCGCGAGGAGTCATTCTGGAATTGCTTACTGGCGCTGTATTTTAAGTACAGATACAACCCCTTAGAGGACGGTTCAATTTATCAAGATCCTTAATTTCATCTTCAAAAGGAGGATTTTAGTTGCGAGAGGTAAGAAGATTCCAAGACCAACCATTCGTTTTACTAATGTTCCGAATTCCAACATTCACGAAGGTACGCAAGATGAGAGGCAGCACTGATAATGCTAATGAAAGCTGGAAAGCGTGTGCCTGGAAACCGAGAGGTTGCGGGATCGAATCCTGGTATGACCAAGAAATTCCTAGTTTGTCTTTCAGTGCCGTTCTCTTTTCTATGACGTGAAGAGTCCCTAAGAACGCCACGTGATTCGGATTCTGCCTTAAAAGTTTAGATACTCTTCCCCCAGCTGGATAACTGGTGCGTATTAGGGACACGTAAATCGTCGAATTGGCGTCGGTTGAAATACTTGCATCGGGTCTTTGAGCCACACAAAATTAATGTCATTATTGTGGGACTGGCATGAAGTGACGTAGGGACGGAAATCCCATGAGGGTGCCTGACGGGGGATTTGAAAGCTGTAAGCCGCCGGTACTAGTCATCTGCATTCACCTCTACGCCGCCTTGGTAGTTACGTTTCCGCGAGAATAGAAGATATTTCAATTCGTAATTTGTGTGGCCGTATTTGCTGTACGGTTCGTAAATCCGTCTGTGTAACTGTAAACAAATGGGTAGTTTTTTCCATTTGATCTAAGTACGTATTAACATTATTCACATGACATAATATACACATGACTTGACACAGATAAACAGAACACTAAATCAAGCGAAAACTGAAATAGTGGTTAAAATGGAGATATGTATCACTCAATAAACACACAGAGACACGTTTAGCTAGGAGCGTCCAACGCAATTTGGGACCTGTGATTTTTATGTTGTAGGATAAAGAATTTTTACGTGATGTTATTTTAGAATGTTTGTATGTTGTTGTTAAGGTCTTCAGTCCTGAGACTGGTTTGATGCAGCTCTCCATGCTACTCTATCCTGTGCAAACTTCTTCACCTCCCAGTACCTACTGCAACCTACATCCTTCTGAATCTGCTTAGTGTATTCATCTCTTTGTCTCCCTCTACGATTTTTACCCTCCACGCTGCCCTTCAGTGCTAAAATTGGTGATCTCTTGATGCCTCGGAACATGTCCTACCAACCGATCCATTTTTCTGGTCAAGTTGTGCCGCAAACTTCTCTTCTCCCCTATACGATTCAATACTTCCTCATTAGTTATGTGATCTACCCATCTAATCTTCAGCATTATTCTGTAGCACCACATTACGAAAGCTTCTATTCTCTTCTTGTCCAAACTATCTATCGTCCATGATTCACTTCCATACATGGCTACACTCCATACAAATACTTTCAGAAACGACTTCCTGACACTTAAATGTATATTCGATGTTAACAAATTTCTCTTCTTCAGAAACGCTTTCCTTGCCATTGCCAGTCTACATTTTATATCGTCTCTACTTCGACCATCATCAGTTATTTTGCTCCCCAAATAGCAAAACTCCTTTACTACTTTAGGTGTCTCACTTCCTAAGCTAATTCCCTCAGCATCACCCGATTTAATTCGACTACTTTCCATTATCCTCGTTTTGCTTTTGTTGATGTTCATCTTATATCCTCCTTTTAAGACACTATCCATTACGTTCAACTGCTCTTGCAAGTCCTTTGCTGTCTCTGACAGAATTACAATGTCATCGGCGAACCTTAAAGTTTTTATTTCTTCTCCATGGACTTTAATACCTACTCCGAATTTTTCTTTTGTTTACTTCACTGCTTGCTCAATATACAGATTGAATAACATCGGGGAGAGACTACAGCCCTGTCTCACTCCCTTCTCAACCACTGCTTCCTTTCATGTCCCTCGACTCTTATAACTGCCATCTGGTTTCTGTACAAATTGTAAATAGCCTTTCGCTCCCTGTATTTTATCCTGCCACCTTCAGAATTTGAAAGAGAGTATTCCAGTCAACATTGTCAAAAGCTTTCTCTACGTCTACAAATGCTAGAAACGTAGATTTGCGCTTCCTTAATCTAGCTTCTAAGATAAGTCGTAGGGTCAGTATTGCCTCACGTGTTCCAACATTTCTACGGAATCCAAACTGATCTTCCCCGAGGTCGGCTTCTACTAGTTTTTCCATTCGTTTGTAAAGAATTCGCGTTAGTATTTTGCAGCTGTGACTTATTAAGCTGATAGTTCGGTATTTTTCACATCTGTCAACACCTGCTTTCTTTGAGATTGGAATTATTATATTCTTCTTGAAGTCTGAGGGTATTTCGACTGTCTCATACATCTTGCTTACCAGATGGTAGAGTTTTGTCAGGACTGGCTCTCCCAAGGCCCTCAGTAGTTCCAGTGGAATGTTGTCTACTCCGGACGCCTTGTTTCGACTCAGGTCTTTCAGTGCTCTGTCAAACTCTTCACGCAGTATCGTATCTCCCATTTCATCTTCATCTACATCCTCTTCCATTTCCATAATATTGTTCTCAAGTACATCGCCCTTGTATAGACCCTCTATATACTCCTTCCACCTTTCTGCTTTCCCTTCTTTGGTTAGAACTGGGTTTCCATCTGAGCTCTTAATATTCATACAAGTGGTCCTCTTTTCTCTAAAGGTCGCTTTAATTTTCCTGTAGGCAGTATCTATCTTACCCCTAGTGAGATAAGCCTCTACATCCTTACATTTGTCCTCTAGCCATCCCTGCTTAGCCATTTTGCACTTCCTGTCGATGTCATTTTTGAGACGTTTGTATTCCTTTTTGCCTGCTTCATTTATTGCATTTTTATATTGTATATGGCCATTATATTTGTACTGGGTTTTGTAATTTTCCGATATTGTTTGAAGATGCCTTTCAATATAGGCGAAGTGCTTCACAAATGAAGAACTAATAAATACATCTTTATTGGAACCAATACTGAATTCTCTCTATAACATTACCACGGTTGCTGTACCAGAGTCACAGAGTTTGGGAATGGAGTGGAATGATTTTTAAACGTGTCAGAGCGAAATGTTGCGAGCACAGGAACCAATATTTTCATTAGTTTTAACATTCCGTAAAGTCAACGGAGATTTACACTTTATCGACAAAGATGACGATGGATAACTACGAGTAGATTGCGGATTTATTATGCATATATCCAGTAGACATAATGGTACGACGTCGTACAGACTCTTATTGGTTTTGTAAATGAGAATGAGAAATGCGCAACAAATCTTGGGAAAGAAAGATAACAATCAAAGCCCAATTCCCGAACTGGAAAGTGGATACATGCCAGAACGATTGGGACTACAGCGAAACGGGTCCAAGAGTCACGCACCTTTTCCCCAGCATTCAGGAGCGGTTGGCCCTTCGTCCTGTAAACCTCGGTCAGTGCACAGTACATATGTATTTACTTTATCTGCAAAGTTTCATCAGGAAAGACAGTGACATGTGTTATTGAGAGCCAACGGCAACTCCTGACGACATCATTTTTAATTGTGCCGCCTGTAATGGAGCTAGAGGACCTGTTGACGATAAACAGCCCCAATACGAACTTATTCGATTTACTGTAGCTTTCCCACTCTGCCTTTATACTTCCTATTTAGAGCCTGTATTTAGATATCGCTTACTGTTAAGTTATCTGTCTAGTATTCTATTTTACTTTAAGTTTCACTTTTTATTTTAATAAAGAAAATGAAATATAACAAATGAAGACCCACAGTAAGGTCCCTTTGAAACACTTGTATCTGCTGACAACGCTGTCTCATATGTGTATGGTTGCATCTCAAAATGCCTCACAGCGATCACTAATATCTAACGCTGTTGTCATATACCGTGATCGCTGGTAAGTTAATACGTACCCACTTCAGAGTGGTAGTTGTTTTTTCTTGGAGTCTGTCTTCCGAAAACATGTCACATAATTTACTGTATGATGTTTTCTGCATGGTCGTAACTACACCACTAATAGTAAGCGGACTACGGCTGTCAGTACAGACTAACCGTTTTGCGTCCACACTTCGACACCTCACCTGCTGCCCGGGGAAAAATAAGCATTAAGGGCTTACTCTTGCCATACATACGTAGAAGTACTAACAATACTACTCGTAAGATCTATAATTATTAGTCTGCAAATGAAGTAAATAGCGATGTAATGTTGTTCAGCACTCTGTCCTCAGCCTCCAATGAAAATCCGTACACTTACCGGTACGCCCATTACAACCCTGTATATTAATGTGACCAAATAAGTGAAGCAAGCCGACCGATGTGGCCGTGCGGTTCTAGTCGCTTCAGTCTGGAACCGTGCGACCGCTACGGTCACAGGTTCGAATCCTGTCTCGGGCAGGGATGTGTGTAATGTCCTTAGGTTAGTTAGGTTTAAGTTGTTCTAAGTTCTAGGGGACTGATAACCATAGATGTTAAGTCCCATAGTACTCAGAGCCATTTGAACCATTTTAAGTGAAGCAGTAAGAAAACATAAGTTGGATATCAATTCTACTTTGTACATGTACACATCGTCGCCGGGATGTAAAAGCTTAGAGTCGCAGTCCTCTGTGACTGATAGCATGGCCACCAGAGTGTAATGTTGTTGTCCATGTTTAGTGTGGTTACCAGTCCTGGTAGGTTATATAAAGGTCGTGAACAGCGTCAGATGTTGAGTGATCACTGCGAAGGAGACGCAGATGCGACATACTCGTGTGAGATTGCATTATCAGCACCTGAAAGAGCTAGAAAGTGGCGTCGTATGGGTCTCCATTTGGTATGCTGGTTCGGTCACGCAGTATCTAGGTTTGTGGGGCCTTCGGATTTGACAGTGACCAGATGTTGGACTACATGGGAACGTGAGGGCAGGCATGTTTGTCGTCAAGACTTGTATCGACCAAGTCTGACGACCACCAGGGAGAATCACTATTTTGCGCACCAAGGACATCCTGACCCGCCCACATTTGCATCTGCGGACATAGAATTAAGTAATTGACTTCCTGCAATGAAAATGGTTCAAATGGCTCTGAGCACTATGGGACTTAACATCTATGGTCATCAGTCACCTAGAACTTAGAACTACTTAAACCTAACTAACCTAAGGACATCACACACATCCATGCCCGAGGTAGGATTCGAACCTGCGGCCATGTTTAAGTTACAGTTAACTTCACAGTACAAACGGCTGCGTTTGAAACGGCACCATGACTGGGAAGATATTAACTGCTGATTAATGGAGGCGCATTGTGACCATGCTGTAATGGTGTGGTGTAATGACTGGCAGTTATCTCTCAATATTAGTATGTGTAACCTACTGCGTATAACAAAGCGAAAATCCCCCTTAATGTACGAGTACAAAATAAATGCCCATTCTTTGGAAGCGGTAACGTCCGTCAAGTATCTGTGTGTGTCTATTCGAAATGATCTCAAATGGAATGATCAGATTAAACAAGTAACTGGTAAGGCGAACTCTGGATTGCGGTTTATTGGTAGAATCCTGAAGCTATGCAGTCCTTCAACAAAAGATATAGCTTACAATACGTTAGTTCGTCTAGTCATGGAGTATTGTTCGACTGTGTGGGACCCTTACCAGTTGGGTCTGATTCAAGAGATTGAGAAGGCCAAAGAGGAGCGGCAAGATTCGTGGCTGGTACGTTTATCCATCGCGAGAACGTTGCAAATGTCATAGAAAGTTTGAAGTGGGACACTCTTGCTGATAGATGGCGCGCTAGACAGAAGAGGCTGCACACTAAATTCGGAAATCCGATCTTCACCGAGGATGTCGAGCACATATTATTACCACCAACTTTCAAATCGCGTAATGATCACCGTTCAAAGATAAGGGAAATAAGAGCTCGTACTGAGGCGTTCTGACGGTCGTTTTCCCCCCTCGCCATCCGCGAGTGGAACAGAGAAGGGGAAATTTGACTTTGGCGCGAATTGTGCCCTCCGCCACACACCGCTTGGTGGCTAGCCGAGTAGATATGTAGATGTAGATAGTTAAATCGCGACCCCGGATGACCGTCTTTGGTGAGTATGGCGGGGACCTGGGCCGGAAGTCCCGTTCCTCCAAAGCCTCGGAGAGCCACAGCAGTGTTAGTCTTGGCGTAATGGGGTGGGGAGCCATCAGGTATGAATTCAGGTTACGGCTGGTAGTGATTGAGGGATCTCTGACGGGACAGCGGTACGTCACAGACAGCCCACTTCCTCGTGTCTTACCCCCCTTTGCGAGAGTATCGTGGTGCACAACAGGAAAATGCTCGTACACGGTGGCATTTGCCTCTTTGAACTGTGTGCGTGATGATTGGTTGTTTGATTTGTGGGGAGGGGTGGGGGAATAAACAGCGAGGTCACCTAACCCATCGGATTAGGGAAGGATGGGGAAGAAAGTCGGACGTGCCCTTCCAAAGGAGCCATTTCGGAATTTGCTTGAGAAGCAATTTAGGAACATTACGGAAAACGTAAATCAGGATGGCTGGACGCGGATCTGAACAGTCGTCCTCCGGAATGCGTTTCCAGTGCTCTGACCGCTGCGCCAAATCGGTCGCTGTGCGTGATGTTGAGGTACTCCCGTGGTCAGAAAGGTCTCCAAACCTGTCCCCGATCAAACACTGTGACCAGCTCGGACGTGAACTCCGTTCCAGTTCCAGCATTCAGGATATCAAGGACCACTTTTAAGAGTTGCTGGCCAGCTTACCTCAGAAGAGGATACAACGGTCTTCTGACACCCTTCCCAACGGAAGCAGCGCATGCATCCAGGTCAGGAGGAATGCAACGTCGTATTGATAGATGCTCTCATGCTGCCAATTTCTTTGTAAATTTACTTTATTTTGTAAACACTGACATGTGACTAAATGTACGTGTGGCTGGGGCGTGACAGCGGGCGGACCGCCCGCCTGGTGCAAATCTTTTTAGTTGACGCCACTTCGGCGACCTGGGTGTCGATGAGGATGAAGACAACACAGCATACGGTCTGCGAGTGGAGAAAATCTCCGACCGGACCGGGTATCGAACCGGGACCCTACGCATGTCATTCTGCCGCGCTGACCACTCAGCTATGGAGGTGGGCTTTGTAAACACTGATATAACATCACTTACCTTCACAACCCGTGAAGTATCATTTCGTTTCCTCTTCTACTTCTGGTCGCTTTACTTTTTCTTGTCGGGCAGTATATAACATTTTTATTCTGAAACACAACTTTGTCGTCAATTACAACATGTAAAAAGTTACTTTACAAATATAGACAACATGTTTAAAGGCAGGGTTCGAAAGCAGACTTTCTCTCTTCAAGTTTTTGGCTCTTAAATCCTACATACAGTAAAGGACTGAAGATTTGTTTTTAAAATAACGACAGGGAAGTTGTATTCGTATAGTCTGTCATCCAAAGCGTAAATGCCTTTTAGCTTCATAGTTTCCTGCATTGAATTCAACAAATTTCATAGGATGTATTAAGAGCCATAAGGCAATACACTATTTAATACGAGATTATGAAATATTCATTGTAAGACTTCAGTCCTATAAACAGGATGCGGCACTTAAATCCGGACAAACTTAAATTTGAATTTCCCACCACATCGCAGTTCCGCCGGAGGTCGCGATTGGCGTTCTTGAAAGCCACAGGCATCTAGTAAACCGTCAGAATCTCAAAATGGCCGAAATTATCGAAAGTCTTCGCACTGGGCGTTCGGGTACCCGAGAGCAACCGTTTACGACATTGTGGCCAAGAATAAGCTTCGGAGAAGTCTGGGGAAGGTTCCGCTAACGCGGCGAGGAAACCTCATTCACGGAAACGCGTCTCACGAACTGCGGCAGTCATCGAAAAGGCTCAGGCGGTGATTTCTGAGGACCCGGGGCAATCTGTGAAGAAATGGGAGTCAGTATTGAATGTCAGCGGGCGAACGATGTATCAGACAGCAGAGGAGGATCTCATGCGAGACGTTTTGTCGGAAACTGGTTCTCCGATACCGTTGACATGTTCTGGTCAAAGGAGTTGTGGGCCCCCATAGCCCGGATTTGAACCCCCTCGGCTACTATGTTGGGGGCGAAATCGAAAGAGTTACCAAGAAGGCAAGGCACCCTAACGTCGCATCTCTGCGCACCGCTATATTTGCAGCATTCACGAATATGGACAGCTCTGTTTTAAAGAGTGCGTGCGATCGCTTCAGGACAAGATTGGAGGCGGTCATTGCGGCTGAAGGGGATTACATTGAGTATTGTTACTCTTAAAAGATACCACTACTTATATGCAAAAAGATTTTCATTTGCATTTTATTTCAAAAAAATTACTTAAAAAAGTCCGGATTTAAGCGTCGCACTCTGTATACACAGCAATAAAAAGTATTTCATATTTCCTTTCTGTGAATCGCATTTCATAGCTGTACAACTACCGTACCAATTCTTCAAGTAAAAAGGCCATGATCTAGAATTAACAACATCTGTGCCAGTCGTAAGTTTTTATGCGTCTTTTATGGATTTCAAGGAATATAATTTTACTAGAGCAATTCCGTATCGAGGCCACAGCGGAGAAAGGAAAAAGGAAACAGATAAACACAAGCGGATAACCAGACCGGAAGAGGCCACGTTTTATCGCCCAGCGGCATTTGGCAGCGCCGTCATTGTCCGAAAGCAGTTACAGCTACGGAATGTCACCGAAATAGACACCGCAGCAAACCTACATTACTACAATTGGTATCTATCCATTCAGTCTCTCACACGTGAAGTAAGACTTAAAAATAATAAGTTCCGGACTGGCTTTTCTCTGCTAAACTCGCTCATTCGTTCTTTATGTTGACCTTATATAAACGAAAGTTAACTGGCGTTATTTATGTTGTACGGGACGTAATGCCAACATAAAGTATATCTGCAAATAGCCACCACTCTACACAAAAAAAACCATTGGATTTTTTTTTTTTTTTTTTTTTTTTTTTTTTTTTTTTTTTTTTTTTGGAAAATGTACCATTTTGCCCGCCTGTTACTTTTTGAAAAGTTTTGACAAAGTTTATTCCGTTTTTTCTTCGGGAACCTCCATTTAGAGTTTTTTCTTGTAAACTAGAATTTTCACACAATTTCATATCTAAAATAATCAACTGGCGATTATCGGACGAGAACCGTGAACGGAGCCTCATCGAAACAACGCAGTGAACGACATAATACAGCATGACAGTCATTGAACTGTATGAAATAAAATCGTCATAGCTTCTGAGCTGCTTGTGTTAGGACGTTCGAACTGCAATGTTGGCCGCGGGGCATGGTGGGAATTAGTATGCGCGTGCTGGTTCGTCAATAAGCAAAACTGGCGCATTTGGAAGACTGAGAATCCGCATTTCGCGATCGACAAGTCTCTTCACTCTCAACTGGTGCCTGTGTGGAGTGCAGTGTCCAGTCACGGAATAATGGGTGCGATAATCCTTGATGACACGGAGACTACCGAACGGTACTTGAAGGTTTTGGAAGATGGTTTCATCCCCATTATGTAAAGAGATCCTGATTTCAACAAGATATGGTTCATGCAAGACGGAGCTAAACCCCATCGAAGCAGGAGAGTATTTGATGTCCTGGAGGAGTAGTTTGGGGACCGCATTCTGACTCTGGGGTACCCAGAGGCCACTGGCATGGGCCTCGATTGGCCGCCATATTCTCCGGATCTGAACACGTGCGACTCCATTTTGTGTGGCTAGAGTACAGACAGGGTGTACAGCAATAGCTCCAAAACAAGTACTGGGCTGAAAACAGCCATTCAGGAGGACATCGACAGCATCGATGTTCAGACGCATGAGCGGGTCGTGCAGAATTTTGCTATTCGTCTGCGACACATCATCGCCAAGGATGGCAGGCATATCGAACATCATCACCATCATCATCATCTCAGCTTTTTCCCGCATCATATGGGGTCGGCGTTGCTTTGCTGGATCCTTCTCTTCCATAAATGCATATCCAGTGCTTCTTCTCTCAGCCATTCTTTCTCCCGTACGTCCCCTGCTACCTTGTACTTCCATCTCAGTTTCGTCATCCTCTTCTCCTTGGTCCTTCGATTTCTAGGTCTTCAATTCTTCTCCCCACGTAATACTCCCCTGTTCTCTGCACATGTCCATACCATCTTAGCCTACTTTCTTGGATCTTCTTCCCTATGGACCCCACTTTCACTGTTCCCTTGATGTACTCATTCCTTAGCCTATCCTTTCGTTTAGGCATATTGAACATGTCATAACTTAAATCCGAATATCTGTAATGACGTTTCCATGTTGAATAAAGTGTGTGCACGCCGTAGTTTATAACTAATTTACGTTTTTTTCATATAGTTGAATAATTGTCATAGTGTACTTTAGATATTTTAGTCTCGTGCTGGATTTCATTTCATCCTTCTAGAAGCATCTAATGACAAATTGATATCCGATATTTAAGTCCACTTTTTTTCGGAATTCAATTATATTGTTTTGCACATTACTCTTACGTGCATCGTTTGCCGAAACAATAAGAACGCTATTTGTAAACCCAAAAGAAGGGAAACACATCATGATAACGCTCTTTCATGTTCATACGTATGCCACTTTGTTCTAGCTAAACATGTGATTATGGCTTAAATAACCGAAACTAATTATTGCTCGAAGAAGGGGTCTAAATACACTATTTGATCAAAAGCATTCGGACACCTGTTTGTGGACATTACTATGGGCTGTGTCCATCCTTCGCCTTTACGACGGCTTGAACTCGGCTGGGAACACATTCAATGAGGTGTGTGAATGTCTCCAGAGCCCATTCTTCCTCAGTGGCCGAAATAACAGAGGTTGTGACGCTGCACGCTGGGGTCTGGAGCGGTCGACGTCCAAATGTTCAAATGTGTGTGGATTTCTAAGGGCCCAAACTGCTGAGGTCATCGGTTCCTAGACTTACGCACTACTTAACTAACTTATGCTAAGAACCACACACACCCATCCCCGACTGATGCCCGGAACCTCCGGCGGGAGGGGTCGCGCAATCCGTGACATGGCGCCTCTAAGCGCGCAGCCACTCCGCTCGGCGACGTTCTGACTCACGTGGTACGCTTCTGGGCAGGCCAGTCGTTTCAGGCTTTTAATATTCCATAAACCATTGCCTCACATAATCTGCTTTATTGTTGGGTGCATTGTCATGCTGATACAAACATTCATCGTCTCCGAACTGTTCCTCTATTGCACACGGTACACAGTCCTGTAAATCTGTTCATATACTTCCGCATTTAGCGGTTTATTAAGCGCAATAAGGGGATCACAGCAGTAACTACGAAAAGCAGCCCCACACCGTAACGCCACCTCCCCCGTAATGTACTACTGGCGCTACGTGTGATGAAAGGTAACGATATCCAGGCGTTCGTCAAACCCAGCCGCTTCCATCTGATTACCATAGACTATAGCTTGATTCATCACTCCAGTTCACTCACTTCCAGACATGCAGTGTCCAGTGGCGTCGCTCACTTCAAGCGTCGCTTCCCACTGACAACAGAAATGTGTGGCTTTTGAGGAGCTACTCGTCCATTGTACACCAGTCTTTGTGACGAATTACGCCCAGTCGTTGTGCTAGCTGGACTAATGGTGGCGCTTTGCAACTCACGAGTGCTTCCTTCCTCTGTTTCTTGCGATGTTTTACAACTACATTCAGCTATGCTCAACGGCCCCTGTCCATCAGTGCATGAGGTCTGTCTGCCCTTGGTTAGCCGTGGTTGTTCCTTCAGTTTTCATTTCACAATACACCACCAACAGTTGACTTGCGCAGCTTTAGAAGATGCCTGGCCGGTTCAAAAATGGTTTAAATGGCTCTGAGCACTATGGGACTTAACATCTATGGTCAGCAGTCCCCTAGAACGTAGAACTACTTAAACCTAACTAACCTAAGGACAGCACACAACACCCAGTCATCACAAGGCAGAGAAAATCCCTGACCCCGCCGGGAATCGAACCCGGGACCTGGGCGTGGGAAGCGAGAACGCTACCGCACGACCACGAGCTGCGGACGCCTGGCAGGTACCCAGTCGAAATTTCGTAGATAGTAGTTGACGACGACCGGCTGCATGGCCGAAATTTCTTTCAGATTATTGGAATAGTTACAGGCGTACTGTGTTATCTCAAACTATGTGGATGCCCAAAACGGTCAGTGAAGAGCAGAAACTTACTCAGGTTATGAAGAAAAAATAACGGTTTTCTAGAACGCATTATTGCGCATAAAATAACTTGAGTAACTTACGGAACGCCCAATACTAATGCCATAAATACCATCAAAGAAAATTAATAAACCGAAGTTAATGCTGAAGATTAGGCACAGACCGTTCGTCTGGTACGTTAGCCTGGAACAGACACTGGCTGAGCTACTATGAGATGTTACAAAAACTTCATCTGGTTATTCGAAACAAACGCCATGGAACCCTGTCGCGGAGAATTATCTTTACAGGGGTTGGCGTCAGCCTGCATACTGCGTATAGCCATTTGGAAAATTTATATTACACTCCAGATACCGTACTGAGTGTATTCTACTTGTTTCGTGAATTTGAAGTAATACCAACGTAGAAAGTTTTTCCCTGTTGGCGGCGAAGTGCAAGTGACGGAAGCGATGTGGTTGAGAGATGATGCGAACGCTTTTACGACGAACGTATTGTACACTGCTGGCCATTAACATTGCTACACCGCAAAGATGACGTGCTACAGGCGCGAAATTTAACCGACAGGAAGAAGATGCTTTGATATGCAAATGATTAGCTTTTCAGAGCATTCACACAAGGTTGGCGCCGGTGGCGGCACCTAAAACGTGCTGACATGAGCAAAGTTTCCAACCGATTTCTCATACACAAACAGCAGTTGACCGGCTTTGCCTGGTGAAACGTTGTTGTGATGCCTCGTGTAAGGGGGACAAATGCGTACCATCACGTTTCCGACTTTGATAAAGGTCGGATTGTAGCCTATCGTGAATGCGGTTTATCGAATAGCGACACAGCTGCTCGCGTTGGTCGAGATCCAATGACTGTAGCAGAATGTGGAATCGGTGGTTTCAAGAGGCCGTGCTGAATCAAAACGGCCTCGTATCACTAGCAGTCGAGATGACAGGCATCTTCCAGAATGAGATTTTCACTCTGCAGCGGAGTGTGCGCTGATATGAAACTTCCTGGCATATTAAAACTGTGTGCCGGACCGAGACTAGAATTCGGGACCTTTGCCTTTCGCGGACACGTGCTCTACCAACTGAGCTACCCAAGAACGACTCACGCACCGTTCTCACAGCCACTACCTCGCCTCCTACCTTCCAACTTTACAGAAGGTCTCTTGCATCTTATCCGCATGGCTGTAACGGATCGTCTAGCCACGTCTCGATCCCTGAGTCAACAGATGGGGACTTTTCCAAGACAACAAACATCTCCACGAACAGTTCAACGAAGTTTGCAGCAGCATGGACTATCAGCTCGGAGACCGTGGCTTCGGTTACCATTGACGATGCATCACAGACAGGAGCGCCTGCGATGGTGTAGTCAGCGACGAACCTGGGTACACGAATGGCAAAACGTCATTTTTTTCGGATGTATCCAGATTCTGTTTACAGCATCATGATGGTCGCATCCGTGTTTGGTGACATCGCGGTTAACGCACATTGGAAGCGTGTATTCGTCATCGCCCTACTGGCCTGTCACCCAGCGTGATGGTATGGTGTGCCATTGGTTACTCGTCTCGTTTACCTCTTGTTTGCATTGACGGCACTTTGAACAGTGGACGTTACATTTCAGATGTGTTACAACCCGTGGTTCTACCCTTCATTCGATCCCTGCGAAACCCTACATTTGAGCAGGATAATGCACGACCGCATGTTGCAGGTCCTGTACGGGCCTTTCTGGATACAGAAAATGTTCGACTGCTGCCCTGGCCAGCACATTCTCCAGATCTCTCACCAATTGAAAACGTTTGATAAATGGAGGCTGAGCAACTGGCTCGTCACAATACGCCTGTGAGTACTATTGATGAACTGTGGTATCGTGTTGAAGCTGCATGGGCAGCTGTACCTGTACACGCCATCCAAGCTATGTTTGACTCAATGCCCAGGCGTATAAAGGCCGTTATTACGGCCAAAGGTAGTTGTTCTGGGTACTGATTTCTGTGGATCTATGCACCGAAATTGCGTGAAAATGTAATCACATGTCAGTTCTAGTATAATGTATTTGTCCAATGAGTACCCGTTTATCATCTGCATTTCTTCTTGGTGTAGCAATTTTAATGGCCAGTAGTGTATTACACTCCACATACCGTATGGAGTGTATTCTAGTTGTTCATGAATGGAAAAACCAACATGGAAAGTTTTTCTCTGTTGGTGGCGAGGTACAAGTGACGGAAGCGATGTGGTTGAGAGATCATGCAAACGCTTTTACGACGAAGGTATATAAAAACGATCATCAACATGCTCACTAAATATATATATGTAAGAGGTAAGCGTGGAGAAAAATACCTGGAAATGATAAAAAAAGAGTACCACGTCCGTCCTAATATTTCGGAGACTGGATGAATAAAAAATCGAGAAAAGTTAGGCCGGTGGTTTTAATATTTCATGTTTTCTACATAGTTTCTCGCACTTGAGTACGACGCGTATAATGTTCATAGAACCGCGTCAAATTGTGGAGAAAGTCGTGCTTCGGATGTTTTCAAATCACAAGTAATTTAGCCTGAATGTCCTTTATGTGGTCAGAGCGTTTACCCTTGAAGTGAATTTCTGCACTTTGTCATTTTGTGGTAGGTTCTTATTGATAAGACCAGGTCTCATCACAATTGGTTATTTTTTCCAGAACTACTTTTCCGCGTTGGAATTTAAATCAAGTTACTGCAGGCATCCATGCGTCGTTGCTTTTGTTGGGGAGTCAAGGCTTGTGACACAAACTTTGCACACACACTTCTCTTCTTCCAAATATTCTGTAGAATGTCTTGGACATTTTATTTGGAGGTGATGGTCCATTGCAATGCTAACTTAAAACTGGAGAGAAATATTAAACAAAATAATAACCTTTTTGAAACTTCACTCTGGCAGTGAACTGAACTTACTTCATAAAGTGAAGACTAGAGACATTAGTAGCAAGCATAGTACATGGCGCAAATATTGGCTATTTCAACCTCACTGGCCAACAAATTTTGCTAGTGCTTATCGAGAGGCAATGTATCTAAAATACAAATCGGCACGCTGACTCTATCATTTGCAAAGGGAAGCCTTAATCTTGTGAGTATAAGACATAAATGCTGAATATCTTTAATTAATAGAGTAAAGGAAGAAGTGAGAAAGCAAAATCCAAGGCTGATTAAAAATCTAGAGCTCAAGCCGGGAAGGACGATGCTGCCGACAAACCTGAAATTAGCATTTTGTATCAGCGCCCCAACGAATATTACCTTGAGCTTAGTAATATAAACAGCAAAGCGGACAAACCAAAATTACGTACCTACAGAGACGATTACAGTACCTTGACATCAACAGTCCACTGTTACCTAATCGAGGAAAAATCTCCACGATCGAAATGGAACATCATCTGGATGAAAGTACACAACGTTCACCTCGCGTTGGCCGTCAAGTCTAAATCGTACATCATCGTCAATGACAAATCCCGACCAATGAAAAAATCCACAAATAGCCTTTACTTAGACGGACGACTGCATTATAATTATGTTTCTTCAGAAATTGCCAGTGATCGATAAAACAACCCGTGCAAATGTAGATACAGGTGAGTTGATACGACTTGAAAGACTCAAATCCCCGAGAACGAAGAACAACGCTGAAGTTGCCCATACTGCAACATACGAGTATATAACGCATCACCGAGCAGCAACGTACTACGACTATTTATGCTGAAAACGAACACTGGTAAATATCGGCATAAGCTAAATATACAGAAGACTCCGGCAAAATGCTAAAACTGATGGCCGCACCATGGATAAAAGATAAAGAAAGAAAAGATGATTCTCAGTTGCTGGTAGTCATTATGCTGTAGCTCCGGCTTATTAAAGACGGAAAAGGTAGTTACTGTGGAAAGAAAATCTGAAACTTTTTTCGTGCCGAACAACAAACACATTTTTTGAGGACTACTTGATGTGGGTATGTCTGTCTTATGTTAAAAATTGTACAATCGCAACTAATAAATTATTTTCGGGAAACGTACACACGTTTTGTAAACAGTTATTCAAGCGGCCACTGTAGTTACTTCGCTGACTTCACTTGGACGCCAGGAAGAAAATCAGTCACGTAATTTTTTGGACATCGGATGCATAAAATTTGAGAGTTAACTACGTGTGTTTGTTTTCTAGCATTTTGTCTAGCTGGCATTAGTAGCCACCGAAACTCACTATCCTCATGTGTGAGGGTGTTAAAAAAGTGTCGAAGATTTTGAAAGGCAGTAGTATTCGAATAAGAGAAAAATGTCTCGCAAGCATCGGTTCTAAAGTGCATAGAGCATGGGCACTTCTTCATCATCGATAGTGTGAACCACATCTCTTCTACTGCAAGCTCTTTGCTTTCCTACTTTTGGAAGGAAGTAATGTGGATCGAAATGGGGGCAAAATGTCCATTAAACATGTCCATGAAAGGGATACCTTAAGAGCTATGTATATTTGTTCAATAGAAGAGATGTGTTTCAAAGTAGCGAAGGTGAAGAAGTGCTCATAGATATTAAGCTATGCATTTTAGTTCCCATGTTTACTGAACATTTTTGCTTCGAATGACCGTTCTTGTCATATTCCTGAATTCTGACCACTCCTCCTAGGACATCCTTTATATTTTGAAAGAGAAATGGGCACCCAGTCAAAACTGTAAAACTGTTATTCACATAATCGTGACTGGTTTGCGCACAGACTCAAAACAATGAACCATCTGCTCTGAGACACATACTAAACTTTGAAACTTTTCCATATTCATCTCACTGTTATTTTCATAGGTGGACAACTCGCTATTAAGAAAAACCGCTGCATTTGTCATCATACAAGTACCATTGATTCCGTCGACTTTGAAAGAATCGAAACTGGTTGGAGGCGACATCAGATGTTAAGTAGGGTACATTAAGTCCTTTAATTGTTGGTTTTACGAAAAGAAGAAATGTTTCACTACTTCTGACACTAAAAGGTTTGGTATTTGACACTTCAGTACCGTACATTAACGACCTCACCTGTACAGGATGACTCATATTCTAATAAAGCATACGCGTTTTCTCAGTTTATGTTTGCAAAGGTTTTAATGATATTTGGAATTGGTTTGTCAGAATGACCAATCAAAACCTACAACTCTGCATCTCGAATCACTTTATTCGTGATCAAGCAATCCCTTACTATGGGCGAAAAGAAGTATCTGTCACTGCTTAGCTGCTTAGACGTCAAACTCTCGCAGCGCAGCGCGGGTGAGCGAGGTTGCGCCTGTGACGTCAGCGCCGCTAGGTGAAACAGTAGCCGGCGGAACCGGTTCTGGCATGTTGATACTCTCCCCACGCGCAAGAGCATCTGTCAATAAAAACAGCTGAGGAGAGCAGAACCGGCGCTTCCGGAGTTCTCCTATCAACTTAGAGCGGTATTCTGAAAGAGATAAACTGCTGCTGCGCATATTCCAGAGGGGATGCTGTCTAGTATATTCAGAATATTACCGCCGGTACCTGCTAAATCGGAAGCAGTCACTGCACGCTGGTTTCGAATTCCACTAGATCGTAATCTGACCACCGCATAGGGCACGCAAGGCTAGGTGTCAGGTGATTACCTTCAACTACTCCAATATCTACTACCTACCGCTCTAACCAGGAAAAGTGGAACGAAAGTCTTGTGCCTTATAATTCAGGTTAAGAGGGTTTGTTCCGTGGCCAGATCTGTTTGTGTTCTCAGTTGGCTGATCCTGAGCCTGAATAAAAAATATTTTCGCTCCTTAAATGATTCTTTGTTTACTGATGTTTCAAATGCGGTGGAACATTATTAATTGTTGTCCAAATGGAAAGAGACCTGGGTTGTAAATTTTTACGTTAGTAGCATAGCTCAAATAGAACATTGACAAGTATAGATGCCGACTTTTAGTGCGGCGTGCTATAGCAGGGAAAAGCCCAAGACTGCTTCGTTTTTGCATGGTATAGGTCCAGCGAGAGTGCTGATAAGAGACGAACCATTTCAAATGACTTGTAAGCAAATATATGCGCAGTGCTTTTTCGTACCTATATACCGAAAGACCTTCAAGACGATATGAGAAAATTTCGCACACACTCGAAGGAATTTTTCGCGTTCCACGCTCTTCTGAAGTACTGTCATCGGTGGTAACGCTCGATGTTACAGTACGTATGGCCTCATTCTGTGTGCTTCAATCCATGAAGTTCCTACGCTCACCTTCTAGGCACTAAGGTGTTCCCTCATTAATTTTGGGAAATAACTGAAGAATTTGGAAACGGCTTGTACTCCTCTGTCGCACTGAATCAAAGATCACAGTTCGCAACGCGATCACGTTTTCCTGTACCTTCTGTCTGAGCTATAAAACTATGGCAGCGCCAGTAGCAATGACAGAGGTAATTAGTCAATTTCACATTCCACAGATCATTTGTATGATTTCTATTGGACTAATGTAGGAAGAGGCAGGTTACAATCTATGTGTACTTGATCCGTTCGTGTGCACGGTTATATGCTGGGGATTTACAGATTACTAAATAGCGCAGTGTCTTAAATTGTAAAAAAATTAAAAAATATTTAAAAATGGAGGTTTGTCACTAGTCACAGTGGAGGTAAATCCCAGTATTAACAAGGGAAATATGTTTCTTTGCAGTGTTATGGAACCTCCAAGTGCGAAATGAAATATTCTTCAATGGGACTGAAAGAATTCTCCAAAAGAAGTGACGGCTGGTTGCTTTTACAATTTGCTTTGCCACTTGTCTGACATTATGTATTATTGGGTTAATGATCAAAGATTTTTCTCGCTACGTACTGGACTCTTTTCTGAGCCAAAAACAGTTTTAGTAATGAGTAACGGAAGCTGTGGAAATTACACTGTTCAGTCACATTAAAGTGAGCACCGCTCATATTCGACGTCAGTGAGCGACAACGACAACCACTCACAGACGGCAGTTGGCAGCAGTAGCAGTCGAGAGTATGTAAACCTTGTCGGGGTAGGGAGGGGAGGTAGGGGGATAAGAGTGCAGTCGTCGTAACGCGGAAACGAAACGATATATCTAATGTCAAACGGACATGATCATTGGCTTTTCCGGTCAAAGGTGGAAGCACTTTCGATGCGCATTCCTAAAGCGTCAACTGACCAGCCCAAGGTCGCGAAACGGCATCAAGAAGACGTTGACTCGCGCGCCAATGGAACGCGCTGGGAGCGCCACACCTCCAAGAAGACAAGAGTTCAGCGCCACCTGTCATCGCTGATTTAACCAGCCGCCCATTGCTGGTCGGCCCAGTTCGCTCGCAGACTTAGAGCATCAGCACTGAGTACTTGCACGATATTTAGACTGCGATTTCCGAGTAGTAATAGATTGTCAATGTACTTGCACGTAAGAGGCACAACAAATTACGTAATGGTTCTCTTATTTGTAGAAACAAAGTGTCATGTTAATCTTAATGTACTGATCAATTTGGACATCTGCCACCGGTCATCGCAGTTTCTCTCCTTTCTTGTTTGTGTCGGTGCTGCCACTCACAGTAGCCGACACAGCATGCGTAACGGCTCAGTTTGGAAACTATTTGCTGCCTCCGTCGTTAAAGTATACCGTGCATGACAAAATGCCAGTTGTGGTGCACCCTTGGACACTGTATGACAGGGGTAATAGACGGTTACAGAGATGTATATGGGCGCATAGTCATGCAACTGTTGAGCAACTGACCGTCAAAATGAACCAAGGGGCTACCAGCAGTGTCTCTCCAACAGCCGTTCATCGAATGTTGCTGCGTATGCCGGTCCGCAGAAGGCGCGTGGTTCGTGCACCACCGCTGACTGCTGTTTATCGGCGACGAAAGCTGGAATTCGCACGCCAGTACCGCAAACTGATGTTGAGACGTGTCATAAAATTGCCCCCAGCAGAGTTCAAGCTATCATACGTTCAAATGTGTGTGAAATCTTATGGGACTTAACTGCTTAGGTCATCAGTCCCTAAGCTTACACACTACTTAACCTAAATTATCCTAAGGACAAACACACACACCCATGCCCGAGGGAGGACTCGAACCTCCGCCGAGACTAACCGCACAGTCCATGACTGCAGCGGGACCAGCCTCACAGTCCATGACTGCAGCGCCCCTGACCGCTCGGCTAATCCCGCGCGGCCCGCAACTGAACATCTACAGAGTAACGAAAGGTAGCCTTTCCAGATGCCAGATGGTCGTTAAGCCTTAACTCACGAGGTGGCTCCGACCGCGCGAAAATTTTCAAACTCGCTCCCCAAGGCCAGTTGTGTTGGAATGCTTCTATACCCCTCCTACCCTCCTTAAACTGCCAAGCCTGCGATGGTTTGTTGCCGGTTGCGTTATCGCCTTCTGTGTATATTGTTGACACGTGTTACTGGTAGGTGCTGGTGTCTCCTAGACCGCTTCTGGTAAACTACGTACCTATTTTCTTGAGTAGGTATTGTACAGCTCAAAATGTGTTGGTACGTATGTGTCATTTTTAACTTTCCCGAGTTTGATGAAATTGTTAGCCGGTCTATGGAGGAAGGTGTCAGTGACACAGATCAAGAAATAAACGAAAATGACGACAATTTTACATTAGCCAGTGATCACAGTACTGCTATCGAACAAAAGTATCATTTAGAGGAAGAACTTCAGGAAAGTTGAGATGGGGATCTGTCTGTTCTTCAGTGAAATACTTAAAGTGTCTGTTAAAATCGAATGTGTTCTAAGTGGCGATGTACTTTCCAGCAATGAATGTCAGTTTGACAGACTTTCTTTTTGTACCTATCGGATGGAATTTTTGGTTGAAATGGCTGTGAGTACTATAGGACTTAACATCTGAGGTCATCAGTCCTCTAGACGTAGAACTACTTAAACCTAACTAACCTAAGGACATCACACACATCAATGCCCGAGGCAGGATTCGAACCTGCGACCGTAGCAGTCGCGCTATTCAGGACAGAAGTGCCTAGAACCGCTTGGTCACCGCGGCAGGCGATGGTATTTTTATGAGCAAATTTAAACCCTGGAATTTAGTTTTATTTGGAAATTTATTTGCTACAGCTATTGTATAATTTTTCAGAATGTTAAATTCAGTACTTAAACAGTGTATTTATATGTACTATATATAAAAGAACCACACACAATTATTTGCTTTTGTGTGATAAATAGTAAAATGCTGTAGGCTTTGTTTAGTGCAATAAAATAAACTAGAAACATTTAAACAACACTTAAATAATTGTAGAAATAAATGTCATATATCATAAATAAAAAGTTTCAAATGATTTTTGCCTTAAATCTCGGTGTAAGCATAGGGGGCCCAGAGACCCCACCTTTGGGGTATACGTTGCAGAATAGTCACCTCGCGAGTTGTACGGCGTGAAGCGTCTGAAAGCAGACCCCGTGCAACAATTGTCGGAACGGTCCAAGCCAGAGGAGGGACCGCTATGGTCTGGGGAATGTTTTCGTGGCATTTCCTGGGCGACCTCGTCACTCTGGAAGCCACAGTGGATCAACACAAATATGCATCTATCCGCTGGGCCCATGTCCACACCTACATGCAGTTTGTTTTTCCTCGGCACGATCCATCTACCAGCAGGACAATGCAAAATTACCACACAGCTCGCAATGTACGTGCGTTGTTCGAAGAGCACCAGGGTAAATGGAAATGAGCGTTTGGCGTTATAGGCCGGGAGGCCACTTGAGGCAGGTCTGACCGCCTTGGTGCAGGTCTTATTACATTAGACGCCACATAGGGCGAACTGCGAGCCGGATGTGGATGGAATGGTGATGAAAACAACACATCACCCAGTCCATGAGCGGAGAAAATCCCCGACCCAGCCGGGAATCCATCCCGGGCTCCGTAGGACGGTAATACGTCACGCTGACCACTCAGCTATCGGGGCGGACCGCGCCAGGATGAGTTTACCGTACTCCCCTGGCCACAACACTTCCTGGATTGAGCCCCACCTCGATCGGGCTTTTCGTGCCATGGATCTTCCGCAACGGTCGTAGGTTCGAATCCTGCCTCGGGCATGGATGTGTGTGATGTCATTAGGTTAGTTAGGTTTAAGTAGTTCTACGTTCTAGGGGACTGATGACCTCAGAAGTTAAGTCCCATAGTACTCAGAGCCATTTGAACCATTTTTTTTTATCTTCAGCCGAGAAACCTAGCGTAGCTGGCCACGGCGCTGAAGTCAACATGGCTCCACATTCCTGTCTGTATCTTCCTGAACTTTCTTCCAATATGTCCCGCAGCAGTTTGCGCTGCAAAAGGTGTTTATTCAGGCATTTGACAGGTGATCACATTAATGTGGCTGTAAAGCGAACCTCGTGCTGTTTTTCAGGGAGTGATCAATATTTTGTCCTGTAAGTTTCTGTGGGTGCACCATCTAAAGATGGTGATTAAAGATTTAAACATCCGTAAAATAATGATCATTAGCTTTCCAGTTTAGTTGCATCATATTTAGTCCCAGAGAACATCCCCTTTAAGTTCTCAGACTACCTTCTTCGTATTGTTGTAGTTCTTTTTGTCTAACGGTAAACACAATTTTCGTCGATTTGGAGGTGGGTGTTCCGTTAACGCAAAACGTCTTTTTAAACCAGCGGACTGGGTCTCGCGACTTGACGGCTGCCGAGAGAATGCCCTTCGCAAGGAGTTCGCCGGCTCCGGCAGCTGGCGACCGGGGCGGGGACCGGTTGCTGTGGGATTTGTTTCCGTCTGCGGTCGCGTGGCGTCGCCAGGACCGCCTTTCTGCCCCAGCCTGTGGTTACCACCGCGGCGAGCAGTCTTCCTTAGTGATTTATTACCCCGTTATTTGGAGTAATTCTCTCAATTATTGCCCTGACACGTCCATCTCACATTCCTTGCCATGTTCCGTCCGCAGTGTGGCCATTACGAGCAACTGCAAAGCAGAAGCTAATATCATTTCTTAGACATATTTTATTCAGATTGCTAGGAAGTATGCTCTTTCAAGGGGACTGCTATTGGGTTATCTAGTCGTTTACCTAGCCCAGTTATTACATGTAAAAAGCAAAAATGCACATTTTTTGCCGACACCAAGATGTACCGTTTAGGAAAAACGTGTTTTTGCAAGTATAGTTTTTGCTGTATTTCCTTAAAGACTTGTAGTACAATGCTCGGCTGTTGATTGAGAAGAAAAGAAAACAAGAAAGGGAGCAAAAACGAGTCATCCTTCCTTAAATCGAGGACTTTGTCTCCAACTTCTCGCAGCGTAATGAATAGCCCATTAAATTTCGAGCATGCAGCAGATCAAATAAAATTCCCTTCACTGATATTTCGGCCGCAGAGTGAGTCTCAAGATTGACGACAAGATGCCAAGCTTGGTGAATTTTATGAGCAGATTGATGATGTTGCCATGGGAAGCCCCCTCTCCCCTCTGGTAGCTAATTTATTCATGGAAGACTTCGAGGACAAGGCACTCGACTCAACAAGTTTTAAACCAACGGTCTTCTGGAGGTACGTGGACGACACATTTGTGGGATGGTGGCATGGGATGGATGAATTACATCTATTTCTTTAGCATTCGAATTTCATCCATGCTAGCATCAGATTTACTATGGAAATAGAAAAAGGTGGCTGCTTCCCCTTTTTGGATGTTGTTGTTCGCTATAAAGTTGATGGCACATTAGGACATGCTGTACATCGGAAACCAGCGCACACAAATCTATATCTTCTTGCCAGTAGCTTCCATCACCCTTCACAGACCATTTGTGTCCTTAAGACCTTAGTGCATAGGGCGCACTGTATATCCGATAAAGACAATTTGCAAGAAGAGCTCACATACCTCATGAGCATTTTTAAATCGAATGAATTTTCTCCGCAACAAATTCGTAAAGCATTGGATGCAAAACCTAGAATGCAGGTATATGATGGGGAAGAAGATAGTAATTCCTTCAGATCTAGTGCGTTTTTTTCCCTGTGTGGGTGCTCTTTCCTGGAAGATAGGCCGTATTCTTGAGAAACATTGTGTTAAGGTGATCTTCCGCCCCCCTCCCCCACGAAGATTGCAACTTTACTCGGCTCTGTGAAGGACGGTTTACAGCTTCGTAAAGCGGGTCAGATTCCTTGCGGAAATTGTGAGACGTCGTACATAGGTCAAACAACAAGCAACGTTCTTGAGAGATGTGTGGAGCATCGAAGATACATACGCTTATTAAAGCCAGACAAGTCAGCTGTGGACGAACATTGTGTTGATAACAGGGCATTCCGTGAATTATAGTGATATGAAGATTTTAACACCCACCTCTTCCTTTTGAGAATCTGTCTTCAAAAAAACTATAGAGATTAGATTAGCTAATAATTTAATAAATAGAGATAACGGTTTTAATTTGGACAAAGCATAGAATCCGGGTATTGGGGTAATTAAACTGCAGAGAAGTCGTTATGGTGTCACCGGCGCCGATCATACATCGATAAGCGAATCGAATGTCTGTACGCCTTCGCCACAGGTGGTGCATGTGTAAGCTGACCACCATCTGTGACCCGCATGCGCAGTACCACCTCGGTGGAGCATATAAGACCGCGCTTGGGATCTTGTCGTCAGTTTTGTGACTTACTCTGAAGATGCCTGAACGATGCGCGGCCGAAATATCAGTAGAGGAAATTTTATTTGCGCTACTGCACCCACGAAATTTAATGGACTATGGTAAGGGACAAGTTGGCTGTTTCGAGAAACTGCCCACCACAGTTTCAATAAAATCTCATAAGAAAGATATTTCAGGTACATGCAATATGATAGTTTTATTCATGTAAGTAATTGTTTTCAAATACGTGTATCTGAATAATGGCACAAATTTAAAATTGTAAATTCTACCCAAAATTTTACTCTTTAAAGTTCCTTGCGGGCACTTAACATAGTTTATTTGCAAAGTGAGCACACTCAACATGGCTTAGCATTGACTTACCACTGTTTACTTGCTAGGCGAATTAACGACGGCTTACTGTGAAGCCTCTCAAAATACAAATTTAAAAGGTTCGGTTTCTTTCAGTTTTGATGCTAAGATTTGCATATACAATTTTTGCAACAATGCAGTATAACAACGTCAAAAATTAATCTATGATTCAGCACAATTTAAGATTAATTTTAGCGAACACCTTAGTACACCAAAGGTTAGCACACTGGACTCGCGTTCGGGAGGACGACGGTTCAATCCCGTCTCCGGCCATCCTGATTTAGGTTTTCCATGATTTCCCTAAATCGCTCCAGGCAAATTCCGGGATGGTTCCTTTGAAAGGCCACGGCCGACTTCCTTCCCCGTCCTTCCCAAATCCGATGAGACCGATGACCTCGCTGTTTGGTCTCTTCCCCCAAAACAACCCAACCCCAGACCCTTAGTACAGAACGTAAACAGTGTTAAGGATGGCACTTAACATTTCTACCATCACGTAAATACGTGAATCATGTTAAGTGACATCAGTTAACGTTGTTTATTTGCTTAAAGAATTATTCACCATCGCCTGTGTCAGGTCCTGCCCACTCGTCGCTTATAGCGTGCCTAAAGGACGGTGCGTTCTCGGATAGCTGTTCAACAAGTCAAGAAAATAACATTAATAGTTTTTATTACAATAAAGAAGATTGACAATACTTAACTTGTATTTATAAGAACGTGTCGGAAGCGATGGGCGACATGCAAATAAGTCATATTCCTTTGCTACACTATGTGATCAAAAGTATCCGGACACCCTCAAAAACATACGTTTTTCATATTAGGTGTATTGTGCTTCCACCTACTGCCAGGTACTCCATATCAGCGACCTCAGTAGTCATTAGACGTCGTGAGAGAGCAGAATGGGGCACTCCATGGAGCTCACGGACTTCGAACGTGGTCAGGTGATTGGGTGTCACTTGTGTCATACGTCTGTACGTGAGATTTCCACGCTCCTAAATATCCCTAGATTCACTGTTTCCGATATAATAGTGAAGTGGAAACGTGACGGGACACGCCGACAGTTGAAGAGGGTCGTAATGTGTAACAGGCAGACATCTATCCAGACCATCAAACAGGAATTGCAAAATGCATCAGGAACTACTGCAAGTACTATGACAGTTAGGTGGAGGTGAGAAAAATTGGATTTCATGGTCGAGTGGCTGCTCATAAGCCTCACATCACGCCGGTAAATGCCAAACAACGCCTCTCTTGGTGCAAGGTGCGTAAATGTTGTACGATTAAACAGGGAAGAAACGTTGTGTGGAGTGACGAATCACGGTACACAGTGTGGCGATCCGATGGCTGGGTGTGGTGTGGCGAATGCCGGTGAACGTCATCTGCCAGCGAGTGTAGTGCCAATAGTAAAATTCGGAGGCGGTGGTGTTATGGTGTGGTCGTGTTTTTCATGGAGAGGGCTTGCACTCCTTGTTATTTTGCCTGACACTATCAAAGTACAGGCCTACATTGATGTTTTAAGCACCTACTTGCTTCCCACTGTTGAAGAGCAATTCGGGGACGGCGATTGCATCTTTCCACACGATCGAGCACCTGTTCTTAACGCTCGGCCTGTGGCTCGGTGGTTACATGACAATAACACTGAGTCCTGACCTGAATCCTATTGATCGTCTTTGAGATGTTCTGGAACGCCGACTTCGTGCCAGGTCTCACCGACCGACATCGATATCTCTCCTCAGTGCAGCGCTCCGTGAAGAATGGGCTGCCGTTCTCCAAGAAACATTCCAGCACCTGATTGAACGTATGCCTGCGAGAGTGGAAGCTGTCATCAAGGCTAAAGGTGGGTCGACTCCATATTGAATTCCAGCATTACTGATGGAGGGCGCCACGAACTTGTATGTCATTTTCAGCCAGGCGTCCGGATACTTTCGATCACATAGTGTATATACAATGTTTATGCGAGTTTGTCACACAGTTTTTGGATCACTATCGTAGTGCTCTCTTCTAGCACCGGGCTAGTACTGTGCTAATACTGAGCGGCCGACGATGGCAGGACCGGCGCTTATATTCTGTTCTTGTAGAGGCCGCTCCTGTAGTGGTGCGGTCCTAGTCAGCGAACTATTTATTGGCTGACGTCGTGTCACAGCCTTCTCCACTCTTGCGTTCGTCACCTTCTTGCCGGCGCTTGTGATTACGTCGGAACAACCCGATTAGCAACAACTATTAAAGCGCATTTGCTTTGAGGAACAAATTCAGGATCTTTATCTGAGTAAACATCATCCAAAGATTCGTAGAAATAGTCCTTCAAAAACATATTTTCCTGGCATTGACGTCGCATATGCCACAACTACTGGCAGCAATATTTACCACTGTTTACATGCTCACAGCCTGACAAAGTTGCCATTAGCGAGCAACTGACGATAGAGATGAAACGACTATTTCTCAGTTTATCGTGGAGCTATCAACTAATATGACTAAAGCACACCACGTACCATATTTTACATGCGAAAACTCTGTTGCTCCTCGTCTGTCCCGTACCTCTGTTGACAACCGAGGTCTTCAGTTTTCGCTAAGGCTGTTTTAAGATCTGAATAAATTTGACCTATCCATGGTCTCGACTTGCTACGATCAGAAAGCGAACGAGTCAACTAAATGTTTATTAGCTGTGACCTATTATAAGAAGCGATCCAAAAGTTTCCGTATGAGAGTTTTGCTGGAGCGTATACTAAATGTAGCGCGATTCCGACGCCGGTGTTAAGCACCGACATCTGGCAAGGGATTAATGTGACATTCATGTTTTACTGACGTGCGTGCGGTAAATGCGGGTACGTGAACTATGGCGACGTTATTACCAAATGCGTCCAAACATATCCAACTTGCTATTATTTTTTTCTTGCCTGCCGAAGGACAGGCTGCGGTCGCAGGTTCGAATCCTGCCTCGGGCATGGATGTGTGTGTTGTTCTTAGGTTAGCTAGGTTTAATTAGTTGTAAGTTCTAGGGGACTGATGACCTCAGATGTTAAATCCCATAGTGCTCAGAGCCATTTGAACCATTAAATCCCTTATGTCTCCGCACCGTTCCATTGTGTAAGAACATGACACACTGTTGCTAGTAAGTAGTCCATCGAATGTGGGCGTTATTATCGTAGCCCCTCCTAATCTAGAGCAACAACCTGTGTGGTAACAAAGCGCTGAAGTTCATGACATTGACCGAAAATGTCAATTTTCTGTATATCTTATTAATTTATTAGTGGAGCTCATGGATAAAAAGTTGCCAATGTTTCACTCATGAAATCGCTTTCAAAGTGCCTGAAAAGTAATTAAATGTGTGACGCGACCGTTTTGTGACGCCCATTTTTTAAAGGAACACTGCAATACCTGCCCGGCGGAAAACGATTCCGTGAATTACTTTCAAGCAAACTTGCACGAAATATATCTATAAGATTACACTGGACACATACAGAAGAGAATAGGCTATAGACTCAGGAAACTTATCAGTGACATAAAGGGCTAAACGTTGGAAAATGGAAAGGGCATTGGTCGGCACAAAAAACTCACAAAAAATATGATAGACACTCATCAAATGTGTTATGGCAAGGATGTCAGACAGAAACCTGTCCAATACAAGTGACATGAAGAGTGTATGTAGTATGGGTTACACATTTCCACATGGTGTCGACAGATGACCATCCCAATCACCACTTGTGCCACCTTAGCCTATGTAAATATCTACGGCCTCAGAGGGATAACAGCCCCTACGTTCAGTAGGAGAAGCTTCCAATTTGTATACGGGATGTTGTCAAACCCACTTATAGGTTTCTGGACAGTCTTGAACACTCTAAAAAAGTGTGTTCATGACAAAATCCAGAATCGAAATGAGTCTCTGAATTCACTCATATGGAAACGATGCCCTAAATTCACATTTTACAGTTGTCAGAATTGCAATTAGGATACGGTTCTTGTGTTTGGTGATGGGAACGTAGGAAGGATGAAGGTATTAGAGAAAAGTGACTGGAAATTTCACTCAAGACATTATGAGAAAAACAGATTTAAAGCTCCTCTCTGCAGCTGAAAAGTCAGTTGAAGACCTGGTAAAGGAAAGAAGGCACAAACCAAGAAACCAAAGAGAAGCCTTCAAGAGAAAGACTACCCGGAGTACAAACCTGAAGAGGTGACATAAGACAAAAAAACAATAAGGTTGAACTTTAAATTGCATTTCCTGAAATTCATATTTTGAAAGTTTATGTACGTTTTTTCTCAGAATCTATGATGGCTGGAATTACGAAATATTGTACATTTATTTCTATAAACCCAATAAACGTTGTCTGAAGAGTAAATTTTGGTATTCTGAGTGTAAGCGTAGATGCTGGGCAAAGTGTTTTGGAATATTGCATAAATTTTATATTATACTTATAATTAAAAATTATTAAAATTCTCGGATATACTCAAAGAAACCTCGTGAGAAAAGCTTTCTATATGCAAAAGATCAAACAGAGAAAATTGTGTAGAAATCACTTGAAAGGAGTAGTATGTATATTATTGTTTGAAAATAAAATTTTAAATTTCATAAAAAATGGATAGATCATGTAACTAATGGGAGGTAATGAATAGAATTGGGGAGAAAAGGAATTTGTGGCACGACTAGAAGAAGGGGTCGGTTCGTAGGACACGTTCCGAGGCATCAAGGGATCTCCAATTCAGTATTGCAGGGAAGCGTGGAGGGTAACAATGCACAGGATAGAGCAGCATGGAGAGCTGCATCAAACCAGTCTCTGGACTGAAGACGACGACAACAGTAACAAAAAGTAAAGTATATGCAGTCCAAGGAACTTAGCAGTAAATGTGTTAACTTTATATAAAGCATGGTACAAAATTTCATTGTTGTGTCTTCAAAATTTAGAATCTTTTAAATAGTGTGCGTTTCTCATGACGGTCCCCCAGTAACTCTTATCTTCAACAGCACCTCACATTCTATATACACTAGCAACAGCCACATACGCTAATCAGATACACTAAATCTGGAGGAAAGGGGTCGTATTCGAGAAAGAAAAAGTCCTTTGTAGTGGTAAGCTGTACCAGTAATACCACACGGCCGTTCTTTACAGCCTAACTTGCTGCAGCTCCTCAAGAAGTCTATATTTTATCACATGTGTTCCGTTAAATATGACGTACGCAGAAAACGGCTGACGTATCACTGTAAATGGGGCTCATCGGCAGAAGTATTTCTTATGCACGCACGTTGACGGAATGTCCTAGATAGGCAGAAAACACTACAAAAAACCGTATTTTCACGATCGGCAATGAACAACAAATGGCATGTATTGCAGTGTTTTATTACTATGATTGTAGCCCACCGTCGTATTACACCGAAAGACTTTAGGTCTGATTGCGTTTCCATACTTTCACGCCGGTCTCGGTGGCCGGGCGGTTCTACGCGCTTCAGTCCGGAAGCGCACGAATGCTACGATCGCAGGTTCGAATCCTGCCTCGGGCATGGATGTGTATGATGTTCTTAGGTTACTTAGGTTGAAGTAGTTCGGAGTCCAGGGGGCTGATGACCTCAGATGTTAAGTCCCATAGTGCTCAGAGCCACTTGAACCATTTGTACTTTCATGTTCCAAGAAACACGTGGTTAAGTTGTTACATGTTTTCATTTGTATTCTGTTGTTCTCGTTTTTCCAGAAAGCTTTAGCCACTTACTGTTTTATGAGCTGTAGTCTATTGCTACCTTGAAATAACCATAAACCGAGTGAAGGCTGACTTAGTCCACATCGTGAGCGTGCAAAGTCAGCCTGTGTGCTAACGTGACATTCATGTGCAGCCCTGCAGCGCCCAGCGACTACACTAGTTACTCAGAAGGTTAGCAACGTTTCAAAATGATGGCGCAATAAGTGGATTTACTGGCATTTGATCACAAACCCAGCGCATAGCTGCTGTCTTTGTCGTGTAAAACGTTGCACTTACTATGTGGATGTGTATGCGGAATACTACAGACACAACTATGGAGGTTGTTGAACGGCTGATAGTCGAGACGAACATCAGATCCAACCTATCGTGCTATCCAAGAGACGCAACCTCATAGGACAGCTGAACTCTCAGTAAAAAACACGAAGCGGTTACCACACTTCCAAAGCGAGGCAAAGAAGAGATGGGGGCTCGTCTTAAGAGAGAACCTGTGTTCAAAATCCCCGGACGGCCAACCTGTTAAAGATCTTCTGTAATGTCTTCAAACGCTTTCAGTCGAATTCTGGGATGTTTTCGACTAAAAAGAAACTATTGTTTTTCTCGTATCCTTTCCCATAGTACAGAATATAACCAACATCAGTCAAATACAAGGGACAAAGATGAATGACATTTATGAGAGCATGAACTTGGTTTGCATCGGTAACTGATTGTAGACTAGACAAAATAACGAACAACAGGAAAAGTTTAACGTTTTACTCTCACACAGGTACACTTTATGTTACTCTCTAAAAACAAAATGAGGATGAGGGCAAACTTCTTTGCTGGGATATGAAATACCGTTTCAGTGAGTAAATTTTAACCCGAAATAGTGCTTCTGAAGGTTGTTGAAAATATCCATCTACATCTACACCTACATCTACATGGATACTCTGAAAATCACATTTAAGTGCCTGGCAGAAGATTTATCGAACCACCTTCACAATTCTCTATTATTTCAACCTCCTATAGCGCGCGGAAAGAACACCTATATCTTTCCGTACGAGCTCTGATTTCCCCTATTTTATCATGGTGACTGTTTCTCCCTATGTAGGTCTGTGCCAACAATATATTTTCGCATTCAGAGGAGAAAGTTGGTGATTGGAATTTCGTGAGAAGATTCCACCGCAATGAAAAGCGCCTTTGTTTTAATTATGTCCACCCCAAATACTATGTCATTTCGGTGATACTCTCTCCCCCATTTCGCGATAATACAAAACGTGCTGCCCTTCTTTGAACTTTTTCGATGTACTCCGTCAGTCCTATCTGGTAAGGACCCCACACCGCGCAGCAGTATTCTAAAAGAGGACGGACAAGCGTAGTGTAGGCACTCTCCTTGCTAGATCTGTTACATTTTCTAAGTGTCCTGCTTGTAAAACGCAATCTTTGGTTAGCCTTCCCCACAACAATTTTTAATTTGTTCCTTCCAATTTAAATTGTTCGTAATTTTAATGCCAAGGTATTTAGTTGAATTTACGGCCTTTAGGTTTGACTCATTTATCGTTCCTTTTAGCACTCATGTCGATGACCTCACACTTTTCGTTATTTATGGTCAATTGCCAATTTTCGCACCAAACAGATATCTTTTCTAAACCGTTTTGCACTTTGTTTTGATCTTCTGATAACTTTATTAGGCGATAAACGGCTGCTCACATTGTCTCCCAAATCGTTTATATAGATAAGGAACGCCAGAAGTCACCGTTGTTTCACTCCATGTCTTTCCGTCAGTTACTATTAACAGTGACCTCAAATTGTTTTCAAGACACTAAGTTCATGATGTGTGAAAACTCGAAGAGTAAAAATATGTCGAATCAAGCGAATGTGGTTGCAGCTCGTGCTATTCACAATTTGCTCATTCTCGAAGTAGGTTTGTAAGCAGGGACATTGTTTTGATAAAATGTGATTGCATTATTTGGAATTTCAAATTTTTCCCTACTGACCTATCTGTAGGACTTGCACAGACTTCTTCCGTCATTTCTTTAAATAATTTAGTAATAAGCAACATCCATGTTGCGTTCCATAAAACACTGGCCGCAGTCTTTTCTCCTGGCATGGAACAAGTCAGGAGATAAAAGAGGTTGGATGCTTTTTACGACAGTTCACTTCTTAGTGAGAAATACATTTAGGCATTTGGGTTCGACCAAAATTCGTTAGATTCAACATCCAAATTGCACAAAGCTTTCCAACTACTAATTTTCATGTGAAACTTACCATACTCTATCTACAGTTCCAGTTACTCCACATCTTCTCAATCAGTTTGTCCAGTACCATCACGTTGAGCTCCTTCTTGTGCCATCATACTGAGCCCCTTTTCATTGTGTGGTTGCGATATTGGATCCTCCTTCCCGTAGATAATATTCAAGAGAAGTAGGGCACTTTCGAACTGAGATATCCATTTCTCAATTCTCGAAAGTGATGGAGTAGCCTCCTTTTAAACTTCACCTACTGTAAATGAATTTCAGTATGCGATAAACCGTCCTAACCAAATAATTGTATGATGGTGCAGTGTTGCATCTGAGCGAAACCCTCGCAGTACGGTTATTGTATAAAGTCGACTCACGCTGTTGCGCAATATGTACAACGTGACAACAAAGTTTAATTGTTGTAAAAGCTAAACGCTCGGATGAACCGAACCATTCTGACCACCTGCTTAAAAGTTTGGTGGTCCACCTTTGGAAAGCAATGCAGCAGTGAGTCTGTGTGGCATGGATTCGATAAGTCCTTGGTAGGTTTCTGGCGGTATGTAGCACCAAACATCTTCGCACGTGTTCGGGCAAATGCCATCAATTACCGGTCGATAACGTCCCAGATGTACTCCATTAGGCTAACAAGGGACGAATTTGGTGGCAAAGACATCAATGTGAGATCACCAACATGCTCCTCAAACCACTGTTGAACGAATCTGCCCTTTTCACACAGACTAATGCCATCGCCGTCGGGGAAGACAACAAGTATGAAGAGATGCAGGTGATCCGCACTAATGTTGTTATGCTCCTTTCGATTTCTACCATAAGCCAGGTGTTCTCCCTGCTATACTGCATACGCACAGTACGTAAAAGGTCGTTATTTGCTATCCTTGCTGGTGCCGCAGCGTATCTGCAGACACTGTTACGATTACTCTCATACTACTGAGAGATACTGGCAGAAGCTGGCGCAGAGTCTAAGTCCTGGCAAGCGGCGCCAAGGCCTACCGAGTTGGTCCAGCTGGCAAGCCAGACCAGACGCTGCAGGACCAGTCATCGCGCAGCCGTCCTTCCCGGCGAGGGGCGGAGCGGCGGCTGCAAACGGGTTTGCGACGTCAGCCGTCCGCACTGAGCGGGCAGGCGGCCAAGTCGGTCAGGGCGCGGGACATCTTCCCTAGAGGGCCCACTGATGCGTCAGCGCGCCTCCAACAAACACAAATGCTCTCGCCGCTTTTTTTCATCGAACCTTCAGCCTCTGGTGACTCGTAGTCGCGTCATGGGCTCTGCAACCATCTGCTGTTGATCTCCTGCTTCCTCTTCTTCTGTCACTCCTGGGTTAGCCCGAGGGCCTGTGCCGGTCCTTCCTCTGTATTTCTACAATTCTCTTGCCCCATGGTTTCTAACCTTTGCTAGTTTAGAAAGTCACTGTGTCGACACACGAAATCCATGTTCTCTTCATTTTTATATGTATTGGATTGCCATTAGGGTTAATGATTGCTTCCGAATTCTTTTCTTATTACGAGGGTCACTCCAAAAGAAATGCATACTATTTTTTTTAGATTCATCTTTTATTCTGTTTGAACGTTTTACAGTGTGTAGATACATCCTTTAGGAACAATATTTTCATGTCTCCACATCATTTCCATCCCTCTCAAACTGCCTTACGCCATCCATCGTGGAACCAGCGCCTGTACATCCGCACGGTAAAGTTCTGGACCAACCTGTTCGAGCCACTGTTTGGCAGCGTGCACAAGGGAGGCATCATCTTCATACCTTGTTCCACGAAGAGAGTTTTTCAGTTTCCCAAAGAGATGATAGTCACATGGAGCCAGGTCAGGACTGTAAGGCGGGTGTTTCAGTGTTGTCTATCCGAGTTTTGTGATCGCTTCCATGGCTTTTTGACTGACATGTTGCCGTGCATTGTCGTGCAACAGCAAAACACCCTGCTTTTGCCGATGTGGTCGAACACGACTCAGTCGAGCTTGAAGTTTCGTTCACTGTGATGCGTCTGTCAACAGTCACCAATTCGTTAACTCTCTGCACATTGTCCGAAGCGTGTGCAGTACGAGACCTGCCGTTGCGAGGACAATCCTCAATATTCCCGTGCCCGCTTTCTTCACGTAACCTGCTTGTCCAGCGACTAACTGTACTGCGATCGACAGCAACTTCTCCATACACCTTTTTCAACCTCTTGTGGATGTTTTCCACTGTCTCGTTTTCACAGCACAGGAATTCTATGAAAGCACGTTGCTTCTGACGAACGTCAAGTATAACACGCATCTTCAAGATATGCTGTGACGGCGCCACTCACGGGAACAGGTTGAGCTAAGTATGAAAATAAGCGGGAAGGATGTATCTACACACTGTAAAACTTTCACACATGCAGAATGAAAACTGTATGTTTACAAAAATAGCGTGCGTTTCTTTTGGAGTGACCCTCGTACTTCGTTTGTAATTTTGTTTCTGTAATGCAGCCTTGCACAGATCATACAAATTTCATTTCTGATGCTTCTAAAAAACTAAACTACGCCCCAATAGACCATGAAGGTCCAACAGTACCGACCGGCCGCCGTGTCATCATCAGCCCACAGGCGTCACTGGATGCGGATATGGAAGGACGTATGGTCAGCACATCGCTCTCCCGGACGTATGTCAGTTTACTTCTCAATCAGGTATCTCCTCAGTTTGCCTCACAAGGGCTGAGTGCATCCCGTTTTCCAACAGCGCTCGGCAGACAGCATGGTACCCATCCAATTGCTAGCCCAGCCCGACAGCGCTTAACTTCGGTGATATGACGGGAACCGGTGTTCCCACTGCGGCAGGGCCGTTGGCCTCTGATGCTTCTAGTCGTCGTAAATTTTTATTTCTCAGTGTCCAACCTTCCTCCCCTTATATAAATTAGGAAATTCCTTGATTGAATAAAATTTCAGTCATGTCTCCTTTTTTTTCGCTTAATTATTCTCTTTGCCGTGCCACAGGTTATCTATATGATGATGATGAGTCCCATACTTCTTTACAGTCCATATCTTAATCATATGATAGTCAGTCTGTTAAGTAAGAGCTCTGTCGGCGTTACACACAGATGGTGAAAGATATCGCCTTAGTTCTTTCACAGAGAGAGAACCTATGTCCTTCATGCAAGGTCCGTAAATCGTTAGTTTACTTTGAATTCTTGACTGAAATACACAAGAAGAGACATGAGTGCAGCTTCTGCGTCTCGTTTTGAGGCTGTTTTCCTCTGTAGCCGCCCCGAAAGTCCGAAAATGAGTCATGCCGCGACGTCTAAATATATGGGGAAATCAAACTCATTTGTACAGAAGTAGTCATGGACTGTGCGGCTGGTCGTAGCGGAGGTTCGAGTCCTCCCTCGAGTATGGGTGTGTGTGTTTGTCCTTAGGATAATTTAGGTTAAGTAGTGTGTAAGCCTAGGGACTGATGACCTTAGCAGTTAAGTCCCATAAGATTTCACACACTTTTTTTTGTACAGAAGTGGGTAACAGGCTATAAATTGGTTGAAAAACGTGGATAACTTTGAAGAACGGTTCCAGTCGGTAACGTGACCGCAAAAGAGGAAAAATTATTATTAACATTGCGTCGAACAGAAGCAAAATTCACTTTGAAACAGCTGTCAATGCAAATTCGATTCAATTTGGAGGTCTTTACCATGTGAATACGCGGAAAACATGGTTTCAAGCTTGCCTCGGAGATGCCAAGCAATTATCGATGCTGCGGGTGACTGGACGCATTATTAAGTGTAATTGAATTTTTATTTTGTACATACATAATGTCAAATACTTTTCTCTATTGACTAGCCCGACCACGATCTTAGTCAACAGACTGTATGTCACATCCTAAATACTTGAAATGGGCTACCTTTCCTATCGGCTTATTATTGAGGACTATTTTCATTCGTATTGCGTTACTACCTAAAAAGGCAATGTTTTTAGCTTTGTTTATAGATATACTCAGATTGTAGCTCGCAGTTATCTCGTTTAGTTCACGTAATGCCATTTATAATAATTTATCTTCGCTGTGTTATGCAATAACTTGATCATCCGCAAATAAGATTATTTTAATATGTTAATTCCTCCCAATATTTATGACTCATACTTTTCTTTCTCTTTCCCATTCGCTGATCAAGTAATCTATAAAGATGTCGAATAATGTTGGTGACAAGCTACATCCTTGTTTTGCTCCTTGATTTGTTTGTATTTCAGATGTTATCTCTTTACCCGTGCCAACTCTAATTCTGCTATCCATAATTTGCGACTTGGATGAGATATTAGGGACAGCTCTTTTTTTCCATTATTGCCCATGTTTATGTTTGTGAACTCTGTCAAATGCTTTTTTGTAATCCACAAACGGCTCTGCATTAAAATTTGCTTATTCTTTAAAATATACTCCACAAATTATGTTGAGTTCGAAATCCATGTCACATGTAGCAAGCAGGTTGTAACATAACATATACGGACTGTGTGTTATCTGTGTCAAATACTGTAGCGTACATAATAATCTGAGACAGCGTCATTAGACGACGATGTTATGAACCAGGGACTTATTGAAAGGAAATATTTTTGTCTTTCTGCATCGAAGGAACATGGTAGCGATGTAATGGAGATATATTTTTTTGTTCGTGTACAAAAATTTGACAGTAACGTGGCGATCATTACAGAATAATAGGCGAGGCTGGATCTTAAGAATTCTCTTATCAAGTTATCTATAGACCAGTTACAGAACTTCGAGAACATGGTGTCACAGAGACATTAGCAAACATCTCAACCCACTTGCACTATATACACGGCGGCTCATCACGAATTCAGATGACTACGAGATTAAAAGTGTTTGGCTGCGAGATTATAACTGTTTAGCTCTTCACCGAGATAATTACAGTCGGCGCTTTTTGAGGATATCCACTTGATCCTCACAGCACATTATATGACGAGTTTAGACAGGTGAATTTTATGACAGATTATTCTGAATTACAAAATATAACTCCAAAGAGAATACCTAAAAATGAATAGACATACAAAAACAGTAACAAGGAAATATTTTAAGGTGAACGCTGAGGAAGTGAAATATGATAAGTAAATATACTGCAATACGAGTTAGGTAGCAGAGAATTCACAACAGAAATGATTGGATTTAACGTCCTGTCAGTGACGAGGTGATAAGAGACGGAGCACAAGCTCGAACTGGGGAAAGAAATCGTCCGTGTCCTTTAAAAGGGACCATCACTGACATTCGCCTCAAGCGATTAAGGAAGATTATTGAGGATCTAAATCCGGATCGCTGGACGGGTATTTGAACTGGTACGCCTCTACTCACCAGCCACTAGGGTTGTAAAACTACCGTAAGCTACTACAGGTAATCGTGGACTACAGTAACTTTCCCAGCAGCAGTTCTCAGTCAAAATCGTAACCGCGTTACCTATATGTTAAGTGTGTTGCATGCCTATCCAGCGTTACCTCATCTCGATCACTTTCTTTGCATATGCGATCAGTGTCTTAACTAGATTCCCTTAGAAACCGGAAGTGGTGAACCGTGTAGGAATTATATATAAACGGCTGCGTAATCTACAGAACATTTTTGTTCTACATCGTTATTCTCTTGTCTGTTACAACGGAAACTGTCAGGTTGTTTAATTCCGGTTTTGTTCGAAAATTGTTGATTTGTAACATGAAACAGAGGACTGTTGTAGTAAAACTAAAAACAATACAGATTTATCATATAACGCAAAAAATAAATTTTCCTGGGGGAAGGTTGTAATTTACAGGATGAGTCACTATTGCTACCTAGAAATCCTAATGGTAGGAAGTACATCACATTCCTGCAAGAAACAGTGGGTCCGTTACCGGAAGAAATACCTATAGGAACAAGGAACATAATGCGGTATTAACACGACGAGTGTCCGGCACATTTTTCGCTGGTGGCTAGAAATTACTTGCAGAGACAATTCCCAGATCATTGGATTGGACGCGGAGGAGATGTGTCGTGGCCGGCTCGTTCGCCAGACTTGAGGCCTCTGGATCTTTTCTTGTGGGGATTCGTAAAAGGCGTTGTTTATAAAGACGTTCCAACTACACCTGGAGATATGAGAGAGAGAATTGTCAGAGCATGTGCTTCGATAAGTGCCGAAGTGATAAGAAATACCACTCAATCCTTGATAAGAAGATTGCAGCACTGCATTGATACTAATGGTCATCACTGGACGTTCATGCCACCTTTGTGAGCTTCGTTGACCTTCAAAGACCTTACTGGTTGGGTGGGGTTGGGTTGTTTGGGGAAGGAGACCACACAGCATGGTCATCGGTCTCATCGGATTAGGGAAGGACGGGGAAGGAAGTCGGCCGTGCCCTTGGAAAGGAACCATCCCGGCATTTGCCTGGAGCGATTTAGGGAAATCACGGAAAACCTAAATCAGGATGGCCGGACGAAAGACCTTACTGTTACACATCATTGGATTCATCTCGATAGCCGCTATCAGAAAATAAGTAACGAACTATAGCATCCCATTAAAAAAAAAAAAAAGTTGACCTTCACACCTTTAACGTGACATCACCTAGCAACAAAAATCCAACGTCATACTAGCCCCCGTTGTCCCATGCAACATTTTTCCCACAAACCTTTCAGCTCCTTTCACGCTTTCGGAGTTATTCTAGGTAACTATAGTTAGTATTTTGCATCACCTAGGTTCCGAGAGTTCTGGAACCTGTACAGAAAATTGTGTTAGAGATAAACATAAACATCATTTCTGCTCTTTTTTTGCTCGTCAAAACCACACATTGCATGTTGTGCCAGCCGGTCGATGTGCCTTAGCGGTTCTAGGCGCTTCAGTCCGGAACCGCGCTGCTGCTACGGTCCCAGGTTCGAATCCTGCCTCGGGCATGGATGTGTGTGATGTCCTTAGGTTAGTCAGGTTTAAGTAGTTCCAAGTTCTAGGGGACGTATGACCTCAGAAGTTAAGTCCTGTAGTGCTCAGAGCCATTTGAACCATGTTGTACCAGCATACAGCGAGACCTAAGAGGTGGTGGTCCAGATTGCTGTACACACCGATACCTCTAATACCCAGTAGCACGTACTCTTGCGTTGATGCATGCCTGTATTCGTCGTGACATACTATCCACAAGTTCATCAAGGTACTTTTGGTCCAGATTGTCCCACTCCTCAACGGCGAGTCGGCGTAGATCCCTCAGAGTGGTTGGTGGGCCACATCGTCCATAAACAGCCCTCTTTCAATCTATCCCAGGCATGTTCGATAGGGTTCATGTCATGAAAACATGCTGGCCACTCTAGTCGAGCGATGTCGTTATTCTGTAGGAAGTCATTCACAAGATGTGCACGATGGGGGCGCGAATTGTCTCCATGAAGACGAATGCCTCGCCAATATGCTGCCAATCTGGTTGCACTACCGGTCAGAGGATGGCATTCACCGATCGTACAGCCATTACGGCGCCTTCCGTGACCAGCAGCGGCGTACGTCGGTCCCACATAATGCCACTCCAGAACAGCAGGGATCCTGCACTCGCTGGACAGTGTGTCTAAGGCGTTCAGCCTGAGCGGGTTGCTTCCAAACACGTCTCCGACGATTGTCTGGTTGAAGGCATATGCGATACTCCTCGGTTAAGAGAACGTGAGTCCAGCCCTGAGCGGTCCATTCGGCATGTTGTTTGGCCCATCTGTACCGTGCCACATGGTGTCGTGGTTGCAAAGATGGACCTCGACATGGACGTCGAGAGTGAATTTGCGCATCATGCAGTGTATTGCGCACAGTTTCAGTCGTAAGACGACGTCCCGTGGCTGCACGAGAAGCATTATTCAACATGGTGGCGTAGCTGTCAGGATTCCTCCAAGCGAGCGAGGTGGCGCAGTGGTTAGCACACTGGACTCGCATTCGGGAGGACGACGGTTCAATCCCGTCTCCGGCCATCCTGATTTAGGTTTTCCGCGATTTCCCTAAATCGCTTCAGGCAAATGCTGGGATGGTTCCTTTGAAAGGGCACGGCCGATTTCCTTCCGCATCCTTCCCTCACCCGAGCTTGCGCTCCGTCTCTAATGACCTCGTTGTCGACGGGACGTTAAACACTAATCTCCTCCTCCTACAAGTCATCCATTGCAATAGTAGCCCTTAGGCGGCCAAAGGGAGGCATGTAATCGACAGTTCCTGTCTCTCTGTATCTCGTCCATGTCCGAACAACATCGCTTTGGTTCACTCCGAGACACCTGGACACTTCCCTTGTTGAGAGCCCTTCCTGACACAAAGTAACAGTTCGGACACGATTGAGCCGCGGTGTTGACCGTCTAGGCGTGGTTGAACTACAGACAACACAAGCCGTGTACCTCCTTGCTGATGGAATGACTGGAACTGATCGGCTGTCGGACCCCCTCCGTCTAATAGGCGCTGCTCATGCATAATTGTTTACGTCTTTGGGCGGGTTTAGTGACATCTCTAAACAATCAAAGTGTCTGTGTATGTGATACAATATCCACAGTCAAGGTCTATCTTCAGGAGTTCTGGGACGCTACGGTCGCAGGTTCGAATCCTACCTCGGGCATAGATGTGTGTGATGTCCTTTGGTTAGCTAGGTTTAAGTTGTTCTAAGTTCTAGGGGACTGATGACCTCAGAAGTTAAGTCCGGGGTGATGCAAAATAGAGAGAGTGAGAGAACTTTATTATTATTATTTTAAGTGGAGGTGATTATCCCTGTGTGTGTGTGTGTGTGTGTGTGTGTGTGTGTGTGTGTGTGTGTGTGTGTATGTGTGTGTGTGAAGGGAACTAACACTTACCTACTGCGTGTGTAAGTTATTGTTTTACTGTGGTAGCGAGGAGGATGATCGACGGTTTTACTATTGTCTACTTCGTAATATTATTTTGTTGTGTTTATAGGGGTTGTATATGTATTATTAGTTTAAATAATGGCGTGTGGTTGCTGATGTTTGTCTGGTCATTTATTTTGTGTTTTTTTCTTTATTATTGAATTTTGAATGTGGAAGTTTTCTTTAGGTTAGTAGATACTTATCTAATTGGTGCCGGAGGTTTTCTACAATTGTTGAATGGCTGGTGCCAAAATTCTATACTCATTTGTGTTCTTAATACCTTATTTCAAAAATTTTCCATGTCTGTCCTAGGTATAGACATTTATTACAGTTGCGAAAGACGACAGTTAACCCTTACAACTTGTGTATCATGCGGTTGGAGTTGCATGACGACACTCGGCAGAGCTCCTGTGACAGCGGCCTTTAATCCCCCTCGTGGTAACTATTTCCACCAGCGGAAGGGAGAAGCCCTTCACAACCGGAAGCGCCGCGAGCCTCCCCCTGGCGCCGTTGTAAGCCGGAAGCTACGGCGTCGATCCGTCAGCGTCGCGACCTGACCTCCGGCTCACCTACCCCCTCCCCCGAGGCCACGCCCCCATCCGTCAGCGGCGGCAGGGAACAGAGAGCACACCACCCCAGCGCCTAACAATGCGGCCAGCAGCGGACCGCTCCTCCGCTCGTTAGCCCCGCCTTAGGGCACCGCGTCGGCCAGAGATTTATCCCAGCTCGTGTATACGGTGGAGCCACTGTGCTGGCGCATTTATTTTGCCGGTCCAGGCTTTTCTCAGAGGCAGCAGTCGGCCATAGGGACCGTTAACTCACGGGGAGCTCTCAGCCGTGAGAATGCTCCTGTGAGCTCTCACGGTCGTAAAGCACGATGCCGCAGAGGTAGTTGCTCTTCATGTGAAATCTGGGGCGAGGCCGAAAGCCGGTAGAGGAAATCTTGCACTTCTCTCTGAAGAAAGTAGCCCGAGTACTGGGAGTGAATCGCAGGATGCGCGCAAAAACTAAGGGTTTTAACTACTAACATGTTTATTGCTACAACATTCACTGAGATGACAAAAGTCATGGGATACCTCCCAACATCGTTTCGGACCTCGTTTTCCCTGTCTTAGTGCAGCAACTCGACGTGGCGTGGACTCAACAAGTCGTTGGAAGTGCCGTGCAGAAATATTCAGCAATACTGCCTCTAATAGCCGTCTGTATTGCGAATGTGTTGCTGGTGCAGTATTTGGTGCCCGAAGTTACTTCTTTATTACGGCCAATAAAGTTTGATGGTCTTCATGTAAGTCGGTCTGCATGGCCAAATGATTCGCCCGAACTTTTCAGAATGTTCATTAAACCAGTCGCGAACAATTGTGGCCCGGTGACATGGTGCATTGTCATCTACAAAAATTTCGTCGTCGTTTGGAAACAAAGTCGATGAATGGCTGCGAACGGTGTCCAAGTAGCCGAACATAATCATTTCCAGTCAACGATTGATTCGCTTGGGCCACAGGACTCAGTCCATTGCATGTAAACACAGTCCACAACATTACGGAGTCGTCACCAGCTTACACAGTACTATTGTTGACAGCTTGAATCCATGGCTTCATGGGGCCTGCCCCACTCTCGAAACTTATCCTCAGCTCTTACCAACTGAAATCGGTACTCCTCTGACCAGGCCACGGTTTGCAGACGTCTAGGGTCCAATCGATATGGAACGAGCCGAGCCGTTGCTGACGTTATCGCGCGCTGTCAGCAAAGACACTCTCGTCGGTCGTCCGCTGCCATAGCCCATTAACGCCAGATTTCGCAGCACTGTCTTAACCGATATGTTCATCGCACGCCCCACATTGATTTCTATGGTTATTTCACGTAAAATTACTTGTCTGTTAGCACTGACAACTCTACGCAAACGACGCTGCTCTCGTTCGTACAAATGACAGCTCTGTGCCAATGCACTGTGCTTTTGTACTATGTGTTCGCAATACTACCGCTACCTGTATATGTGCATTTTGCTATTACATGACTTTTTTGGCCTCGGTATATTTCGTTACATAAGACATTAAATAATAAAAAGAGATGTCTATCAATCGAGGTATTAAGATTTGCAAACGATACCATATAAGAGGTGCCCATTCTGGCGCTCTGAATTCTTCAGCTCTCAAGCCAAAGCGTGAGAGACACATTCCAGCACTGGATTAGGCGGGCAGGATCGATTTTAGTATATTGGCATAATCTGAGTACAGAGCAGCAGGTAAGAATGACGAGAAATTTTGATGGTGGAAGTGTTGTAATTTAGGCAGCCCTTTGCGCTAAAGGTAAATCACGCGTTGCGAAGCTGAACACTTAGACTAACCTCTAACGTGCTAGAAAGAGAATTGATTAGGAAATATGAGCGGTGTGAAGATAAAGATATCGATGTCATGCCGTGGCGTGCATGTAGGCCGTTTGAGCCCCCTTGAAAACCTTCATGGAATACTTGTAAGGCGTGTTCATCTCAATGGGAGGCTGTCTGAGGCCGTATGTGAGCTGAAGTGAGGAGAATCGGCGACAATTTCACAGCAGCAACTAGAAACCCTAACAAAGTCAGTCGTGAAGAGAATTTTTGAGGTAATTAGGAAGAAAGGAGGTTGGACAAAGTACTAACAGTGCAATAACACAACGGGATAGTGTGCACCACTTCCTATCCAGAAAATGCAAACACCATGTTTTGTTACTCGTGTTATGAAAGAAACTTTGTAATTCCGTCACGATTGTTTATTCCTTATGTGTATCTACTAGGAGATATCCAGGAACTAGGAACGAATATTAAGATGCTATAGAAAGTACAAAATTTATTGAAAATGCATTTTTATAAGAACATTAATTAACTTCCTCCATTTAGGTATGAAAAATTATGTCATCCATATAATCACCCAAGGCCGCGAAACGATCAATGCGATCATTGAAATTCTCAATGAGGCGTTTACGATTACCTGGTTGGATGCCGTTAATAACTCTTTTAATTTCATCCCTCAAAGGGTGTATTGTTCATGGTTTGTTCACGTACACTCTTGATTTCAAAAATCCTCACAAAAAAGGGCATAGGATGGCATGATGTGGCAGGCCATTTCTGGTTGCCACGCAAAAAGATAACTTTTTGAGGAAACTTTTCATTCAGCTGACCAATCGTTTCACGGGATGTGTGACATGTCGTGCCATCTTGTTTAAACCAAAAATCGTCATTTTAATCTATAAGGGGCAAAAACCAATCCTAAAACATGTTTCGGTAGCGGTCGCCGTTCACAGTGATCGCAAGTCCATCATCATTTTCAAAGTACGGACCGATCACTCCTCGTGCCCAGAACCCACATCACACAGCCGTGCGCTGTGAACGCATCTCATCTTGCAGAGTCACTCGCGGCTTTTCTTTACCCATATTCTGCAGTTGTGCTTACTGACGTACCGACTGAGCTGGAAGTGCGCCTCATCTGAGAAAATTATTCTTTTGGTGACGTTCTCGTTCTCCGCTTGTCAAGCCAAGACCCATTGACCAAATAGATGTCTCTTTTCATGATCTGCAGGCTTCAACTCTTGTTTAAGTTGTATCTTGTACGCATGCATTTTCAGATCTTTTGAAAGGATTTCTCGCAGCGAACTTGGTGATGGATTCAATCGTTGGGCTCGTCAGCGAACCGATTTTATGGGGCTTATGGTCACATTGTCACGCATGACAGCAATGTTTTCTTGTGTTCGAACAGAACGCTGTCGTCCTGTCTTCTTAACATTTGAAACAGAACATGTGGTCTCAGACTTCCGGATCAACTTCCGAACCGATGATTCGGTTGGAACAGCATTAAATCCGAGTGTCACACGCAATTCATGAACGGTTGCCGTGGGACTTTCCTGTTTTTATTATAACTGTTTATCACTTGGATGCGTTGCTCAGTTGTCATCTGCTCTATGACGAAATTAAACATCAAACAACAATGCTCACCACACAAAACCTATCAGGCTACTAATGTAATGGATCGCTGATAACAAACATGACGGGTGCCAACCGTCATATGACAAAACGGCGCAAAATTCAAATTAGTCCTTACTTTCCGGACACTCGCTAGTTTCATAGTAAATTTTATGTATGCCTCAGACATTGTGCCATTACTGTCGTGGAACTCTGCATAGCTGCGAACTGCATGATCATAAGTACCGCACACTACTAATTTCTTTATAACAGATGAAACTTCCTAACCTCAATTTCTAATCGCCCGTCTTATTTTAAAGCAACAGAGATTACTGCATAAAAGGTGTAAAACAAAGCATAGGGCAATAGATAGAGAGATGCTGAATGAAACGCTTTTGGTTGTCAAGAGCGCAAGCGTGATGCCTTCAATGACTATCGTAGCAGAATATTGTCAAATGCCGGCCGCGGTGGTCTCGCAGTTCTAGGCGCTCAGTCCGGAGCCGCGCGACTGCTACGGTCGCAGGTTCGAATCCTGCCTCGGGCATGGATGTGTGTGATGTCCTTAGGTTAGTTAGGTTTAAGTAGTTCTAAGTTCTAGGGAACTGATGACCACAGATGTCAAGTCCCATAGTGCTCAGAGCCATTTCAACCAATATTGTCAAATGACATTTCACAAAATCCAAAGAAGTTCTAGTCGTATGTAAAGGCTGTCAGTGACACCAAAGTTCGTATCCAGTCCCTTGCGAATTGAGGGTAGCAAAGCAAAAGCTGAAGCATTGAACCCAGTTTTCAAATGTTTCTTTACAAAGGAAAACGTAGGATGATTTCCCGAATATAATCCTCGTACTAGTGAAAAGATAAATGAATTAAGTGTTAGTGTCACTGGTGTTCAGTAACAGCTGAAATCGTTAAAATTGCCAAAGCTCCAGCCCCGACTGAATCACTTTCAGACTCTATACTGAATTTGCGGCTGATGTACCCCCTCTTCTCACTATAATGTATCGTAGATATCTCGAACAAAATACTGTGCCCAGTTTTTGGAAAAAGGAGCAGGTCACACCCGTCTACAAGAACGGTGGTAGAAATAACACACAAAACTACCATCTAATGTACTTGATATCGATTTGTTGTACAATCTTATAACATATTCTGAGCTCAAACATAGTGAGGTAACTTGAACGGAATGGCATCCTCAATGCCAACCAGCACGGCTTTCGTAAACATCGATCACATGAAAACTAACTCTCACTTTTCTCACATAACATACTGAAAGCTTTGGATCAAGGCAACCAGGTAGAGGCAGTGTTTCTTGATTTCCAAAAAGCATTTGACTCAGTTCCGCGACTACGCTTATTGTCGAAAGTACGATCCAATGGGATATCAAGTGAAATGTGTGACAGGATTGAGGACTTTTTGGTAGGGGGGACGCAGCATCTTATCTTGAATGGAGAGTCATCGTCAGATGTAGAAGTAACTTCGGGTGTTCCCCAGGGAAGCGTGTTGGGATCCTTGCTTTATATGCTATAGGTTAGGTTAGTGTTTTTTTAACGTCCCGTCGACAACGAGGTCATTAGAGACGGAGCACAAGCTCGGGTTAGGGAAGGATGGGAAAGGAAATCGGCCGTGCCCTTTCAAAGGAACCATCCCGGCATTTGCCTGAAACGATTTAGGGAAATCACGGAAAACCTAAATCAGGATGGCTGGAGACGGGATTGAACCGTCGTCCTCCCGAATGCGAGTCCAGTGTGCTAACCACTGCGCCACCTCGCTCGGTATATGTTATATATTAATGACATTGCAGACAATATTAACAGTAAGATCAGGCTTTTTGCAGATCATGCAGTTATCTATGATGAAATACTGTCTGAGAGAAGCTGCACAAATATTCAGTCAAATCTTGATAAGATTTCAACATGTTGCATAGATTGGCAACTTGTTCTAAAAGTTCAGAAATGTAAAGCTCTGCATTTCACAAAACAAAAAAGTAGTATCCTATGACTATAATAATGTCACGTAGAAGAAGGTGTAATTAGATGAATGGCGAAAACAAACTTTACTTAACGAAGGTTTATTCAGCACTTGCATATACAAGAGCACGGAGCGAACTGCCTCCAGCCAGAACACATACTGTGTATATACAGTAACAGAACATTCCAGTACAATTATTCTTGACATTTGTGGATACTTCTAGAATGTACTCGAACCGAGTATAGAAACTGAAATATTACAATTCAGGTGAGTTTTGAACTCACGACCTGCCATGCATCAGCGTAGTATCATAACCATTACATCACAGTGAATGTGCTACTTAGTTTCTTCTGCAACAATATCAGTTAATCAATGTTGGAATCGGCCAACTCATACAGATACCTGGATGTAACACTTATTAGGAGTATGAAATGAAATGATCACATAGGTTCAGTTATGGGCAGAGTTCGGTTTATTGGTAGAATACTGGGGAAGTGCTTTCTGTCTACGAAGGAGATTGCGTACAAATCACGCATGCGACCGGTTCTAGAATATTGCCCAAGTTTGTGGGACTCGTACCAGATACGATTAATAGGGAATATTGAACGTATGCAGAGAAAGGCAGCATGAATGGTCACAGGTTTGTTTAATCCATGGGAGAGTGTCACAGAGGTACTGGAAGAGCTGAAATGGCAGACTCTTTGAAGACAGACGTAAACTATCCCGAGAACGTCTATTAAGAAAGTTCCAAGCCGGCTTTAAATGATTACGGATATACTACAACCTCTTACGTATCGCCCCCCTGCGTATCGCCCGCGCAGGGATCGTGAGGATAAGATTAGAATAATTACTGTACGCACAGAGGCATTCAAACAATCATTCTTTCCACGCTCCATGCGTGAATGGAACAGGAAAAAACTCTAGCAACTGGTACAGTGGGTCGTACCCTCTGCCATGTACCTCAAGGTGGTTTGCGGAGTATAGATGTAGATTTATGTTAGAATTGAGTTACGACGACGATTCCTCTGTGTTTACTAGTCGCAGTAACGCTAAACAGCCGGCCTGGCAGTTGATGTTGGAGTGAGCACGCACGCACGGTACCGGAGTCAATAATCTACGAGCGCGGCGGCAGGCGGGGCCACGGGAGCGGAACTCGTGTCGACGCGGCGATAAGCTTGTCGCGGGCAGCGCGGCTCGGGGACCGTGCAGAGGGGCGAGTCGCCGGCCTTCCGGTAGACGCCGGACGTAAACCCAACTCACGCTCCCAGTTCGGCTGCACGCAAGGTTAAGAGCGTTCGAGTCGCGACTGCAACAGGGAAAAAGAGATGCCGTGCGAGGTGCAACGCCGTCGAGACGGCCGTCCACGTCGTCCAGGGCTTACCTGCCGAGTCCAGATGCGGCGTCATGATGCCGTCAAGAAGCACGTGGCACGCGGTCTGGCACAATGGCGATTTGACGTCTCCGATGGCCCCAACATCCGTAAACCAGAGGGAGGGAGTCTGCAAACCCGAGATCGTGACGGCACAGAACTCGGTAGTATCGCATATACAACCTATAAAAGGAAAGTGCATTGGCGCAGCTGTCATTTGTACTCAGGCGTTTAATGTGAAAAGGTTTTGTACGTGATTAAGGCCGCACGACGAAATTTGAAGACTTTGAACGCGCAACGGTTGTTGGAGTTAGACGAACGGAACATTCCAATTCGGAAATCGTTGCGGATCCCAGTATTTCGAGATCCACAGCGTCAAGAGGGTGCCGAAAATAACATATCTCAGGTATTACCCAAGGACGAAGCAGTGACCGACGGCCTTCACTTAACGACCGAGAGCAGCAGCGTTTTCCTAGAGTTGTCAGTGCTAACAGATAAGCAATACTGCGTGAAGTGACCGCATAAATCAATGTGAGAGGCACGCAAACGTATCGGTTGAGACAACGCGGAAAAATTTGGCTTTAATGGGCTATGGCAGCAGTCCACCGACGCGAGTGCCTTTGCTAACAGCACGACATCACCTGCAGCGCGTCTCCTGGGTTCGTGATCACTTCGGCTGGGCCTAGATGGCTGGAAAACAGTGAACTGCTTAGATGAGTCCCGATATCAGGTGTCAAGAGCTGGTGGTAGAGTTCGAGTGTGGTACAGAACCTATGGATCCATGGACCCAAGTTGTAAACAAGACACCATGGAAGCTGGAGGCGTCTCCATAATGGTGTGGGCTGTGTTCTCAAGGAATATTGGCTGGAAATGGTTATGATCGGCTGCTTGGAGACTATTTGCAGCCATTCATGGGCCTTTTGTTCCCACACTATGATGTAATTTTTATGAATGAGAGTGCAGCATATCATCTGGCCACAACTGTTCACTATTGTTTGACGAATGTTCTGAACAGTTTGGGCGAATGGTTTGACCACCCAGATCGCCCGACATCGAACATTTAGGGGACATAATCGAGAGGTCAGTTCGTTCGCAAAGTCCTGCATCGGCAACAGTTAACACTTTCGCAATAATGGATGCCTATAGAGGCAGCATGGCTCATTACTTCTACGGAATCTACCAGCGACTTGTTGAGTCCATGCCAAGTCGAGTTGCTGGACTGTGCGTGACAAAAGGACGTCCGACACTATACGAGGACGCATCCCATGTCTTTTTCACTTCAGTATAATTTATGTTTCAATAAATGATCAATGACTTTTTAAATTTAAAGTTACTGAACTGTTTCTTCTAGCGCGTTATGCACCCATCACCTGTATGTTATTTCCATAAATGTTGAGATGACTTGACAGAAAGCATAAAAGATACTTTTGTTATAAATTGTTAAGTGCGTAGTCAATTACTTCTGAAGCTATACTGCCACTTTCAGGAAGCTCTTTTTCACAAAAAATATTTGCGATGTTTTGTTGATATTCTTTGGAAGGTTAAACAGCCTAGTATTCGCCTGGATGAGTGTGGGGAAACCGCCTGAAAACTACCCTCAGACTGGCAGGTAGAAACAACAGAGAGAGATTACAGTCTGTCTTCACTTGAAAAGAAATAACCTAATCGTAATCACCTACTCCGTCCAAATTTGTGGTATATGAAGGATTTGGTCATAAGTGAAACTGACAGAAATGGCGTGTCCAGATGACCAAGCACTTAGAAAAAAATATCATTTTTCGCACGGGTAGGGCAAGGCATGCAACTTTAATGTTGTCATAGCTCTCTGGCAGCTGTTGATGCCGTGAAAAGAGTAAAGGACGGTAATCCAAGGGTTGTTAGGTCGAGTCCCTACGCGGACACTTCCTTCTTGTTTATGTGCATTTTTTACGTTACTTACACTGCAAATAGACCGAATAATGGCCAATATTTTGCATGTATTACTATTTTCATAAAAGCCATGAAAAGGAAAGGTCAACGAAAATTTGAGATTGCAAATAAATTTCGAGGAAAACGTACACGATAACTTCGTATATAAATTAAATAGTTTTATTATTTTATAGTTGATGATTTACGCGTGCTGGAGAGATATTCGTTGCAAGAACGGGAGAAGCAGTATTTTTTTGGCTTCTAGCACACTTATTTTTAAAATTACGTGATGTTTTTAAAGTTTCTAAAGAAAACAAATTTGGTTTAAATTCATGAAAGATTCTCTCTCACACAGCGTGTGGCACCAAACCACGCGTAACTCATGTTTTCACCAAATATTGGCAGTCGAATCTATTTTGATGCTGTTTCCTCGGGATTTGATTTCTTCCTCTCTCTATATATATAAGATCAGTTTTGAAGACTTTTGCTCAAATTTCTTACATGACGATGAAAATGGACATCGTAGTGTTGCAATAACTTTAATACTGTGTGTCTACAATCCTGCTTCATTTTGCAAAAATTTCGTCGAATAATTGTGAATTCGTTTGTCCTCCCTAAGAGACAGTTAAGAGAAGGAACTTGCTCTCCTGCACTTAAGAGTTTCACCACATCTGTCAAAAACTTTTTGTTTATGGTTGTCTTAAGTCTCCCAGATTTTTATAAATTAATGACACCATTCCTCTTTCTTACAACGTGCTCATCCATCAAATTTTCCTTTGTGTTTCCTTTTCATGTATTTTATGAAAATATTAAAATATACAATACGTTGAGCATTTTTTTCGTTTATTTGCAGGGTCAGTAACTCAAATATCGAAAACTAAAAAATAATCGACTTCGGGACGGTGTGTACTTTTTCCGCTGCACCAACTGGTTACCCGGATGTTACGGTAACGTAAGAGGCTCATGCCACGCTTGGCCATCTGCATCCTGCCCCCTTCAGTTTCTCCGGTTATCCGTCCAAAAATTTAGACAACATAAAAAATGGTTCAAATGGCTCTGAGCACTGTGGGATTTAACATCTGAGTCCCCTAGAACTTAGAACTACCTGAACCTAACTAACCTAAGGAAATCATACACATCCATGCCCGAGGCAGGATTCGAATCTGCGACCGTAACGGTCGCGCGGTTCCAGACTGAAGCACCTAGAACCGCTCGGTTACTACGACCGGCTAGACGTCATAACTGATGAGTGATGACGAGTAGGCGCGGTCCTCGTGTTAGTCAGCCTGTAAAACTATAACGGACTGTCGATTATTTTCATTTTGTTCCTCCCATAGACTGAGTTCACTCGAAAGCTGTTAGGAAATAATAATCCAATCGATACGTAAAACTACTGCTCAAATAATCGGTTGTTTTCGTCCCGTTGTTGCCACAGACTGATTCAACACAAGGGAATGAATGAATCATTCAAATGACACGTAAAACTACAACCGTTGAGTTGACTGTTTCCCAACAGCTGATTGAATTGATTGTTAACGCTCGGTTGTTCCCAACAATACTGCGTTAGACACCGTGTTTAACCCAAACATGTTTCAGCAGTGTCTGTTCAAATGGTTCAAATGGCTCTGAGCACTATGGGACTTAACTTCTGAGGCCATCAGTCGCCTAGAACTTTTACTTAAACCTAACTAACCTGACATTACACTGCAGCGCCTAGAACCGCTCGGCCACTCCGTCCGGCGCAGTGTCTGTGCTCTCTTCAGTGACTAATATTTTGACTCTTACTGAAAATTATTGTGACATGTTAATATCTTCTGTAATCTAGAATAGAAGCTTTCGAAATGTGGCGCCACAGAAGAATGCTGAAGATTAGATGGGTAGATCACATAACTAACGACGAGGTATTGAATAGGATTGAGGAGAAGAGAAGTTTGTGGCACAACTTGACCAGAAGAAGGGATCGGTTGGTAGGACATGTTCTGCGGCATCAAGGGATCACCAATTTACTATTGGGGGGCAGCGTGGAAGGTAAAAATTGTAGAGGGAGACCAAGAGATGAATACACTAAACAGATTCAGAAGGATGTACTGGGAGGTGAAGAAGTTTGCACAGGATAGAGTAGCATGAAGAGCTGCATGAAACCAGTCTCAGGACTGAAGACCACAACAACAAAACGACAATATCTTCTAGAGGTTGCATAAATTTCGGCTTAACAGCTACTAACATGTACACCCAGGAACGACAGTTACGCGTTAAATTCTATGTTAGTTCACATATACACAATCAGAGAGTTGAGGCATGCTTATGGCATGCTGCAAAATAGCCCTACGACAGCAGTTCGGAAATAAGATGCGAGATCTGTTCAAAAAATTTCGGAACATAGCCCGCAAAATTTTTCTACGCTTACCTTTTACCATTTCGTGTGGTCTCCTTCGAAATACTCCCCCCCACAATTTATATATCGCTCCCAACGCTGTTTCCATTTCCGGAAGCAGTCTTGGGTAAGCCTCTGGTTCGATCGCGCGAAGCGCCATCTGCGAATTTTCTTTTATCTCGTCTATCGTTGCAAATCATCGTCCTTTCAACGGGGTTTTCAACTTTGGAAATAATGTCTCAGGAGCACTGCCGGCCGGTGTGGCCGTGCGGTTCTAGGCGCTTCAGTCTGGAACCACGTAACCGCTACGGTCGCAGGTTCGAATCCTGCCTCGAGCATGGATGTGGAGTCATTCCATGTCAAATCAACACACTTTAAATAAAAATTTTACCTCACCCTCTTAGATTTTGCTGAAAGTTAGTATACTTATAGTGGGTGCTGAAACTAAGAAAAACACCAAATTTCAATTTTTTTCCTCAAACCATTCCTGAAATATGGTCATGTAAAGTTTTCAAAAAATGGCCAAACATGTGTGAACCGACTTTTTTTAAATTGCCCTAGGAGCTGCCCTAATTGAGCTAGAGAACTAGGAAAGGTGTCATTTTGCAGCATTTTTCATTCTCTTTCCAGTGATAGACACAAAACATAGCATCTAATTAATAACCTTTTTCAAAATGGTAATTAATATTTTGATTCAACTTTTTTACAAAAAGTACATAATTGAAAATTTTCTAAATATTTCCGTAACTACTTCATACTGTTGTAAATCACATGGCAAAATATAAATGTGGTGGTGATGGGTTCATTGTTAAAAAAATTATTCTGGACTCTTGTTTTTCACTAACGGCCCTAGTTTGACCAAACTGACCTTTAAGGTAGTACGTCAGTAGAGGACCGTATACATAGGGCTTGATGTCTGTACAATAATTCAGAGACTGGAGCCATTGTTGAGATGATATAGTCTGCAGTGTTACCTTCTAAGGCTTTGTGTGCCTACAGCATTATTGTGCACTGTGATTTTAGTGAAAATAAATTGTTACCTCTGTTGACCAGTCTGTATCTATTATATTTAATAGTTAATTTTCAAGTAAATCTATACATTGAAGGACAGTTTATAAGTGGGTTTTGTATAAATATGGAGCCAAGTAAAAAGAGCAGTGCTGTAAGAGTGCAGTGTTGTAATCCATTGAAGAAGTCAAATCATTTTTTTAGAGACAGAAAAAAGAGGAATGTCACAACATGGATGCCCAAATTATTTCCTCAAATACCAAGTGGTGCCAAGATTTGTGATAAATGTAGGAAAGATGTAACCAAATTGAAAAATACGCCAGAGCCCATCAGTGATAAAAGTGTTGAAGAAGAATCTTCTTGATCAGAGATAATCATCTGAGACCAAGACCCTGACTTCACTCCAACTTCAGTAGCTGTTAAAACATTTAACACAACACTTCAAGAACTAGGTGAGTCCCCAACTGACAAGAGAAAACTAACATCTAGGCATTACTCGAAATCAAAAATGAAGAAAATCTCGTCTATGACACGTAAACTTTTTGTTGCTCCTGAAACCTTTTCGTCAGATACTGATAAATCCGTTCTTGAAAAACTTAAAGAAACTTTAAAAATTCTATAAGTAGAGCAAAAAAACTAATGATTCTTGCAAGTTTACATGAAAAGTGGAGTGTCAGGAAAATAATGAGGGAATTTAATGCTCCTCATTACATTGATCGGCAGTCCAAAAAAATTTGGAAGAGAAAGGATTCATGGAAGACCCAAACCCAAAACCAGGGAAGTGTTTACCAACAGAAACTGTCAAAACTGTACATTCATTTTATGAAAATGGTGAAGTTAGAAGGGCAATGCCAGGTATTAAAGATTGTGTGACAATTACAGAAACAAGTGAAAATAAAAATATCAAAAAGACTTATTTTGTGTAACCTTAAAGAAGCTTACAAGCATTTTAAAGACAAGTTTCCTAACATAAAAGTAGGTTTATCTAAATTTGCTGAGTTGAGACCAGAACATTGTGTATTAGCTGGCCGGAGTGGCACACACACTGTCTGCGTGTGCACAACTCACCAAAACATAAAATTAATGATAGAAAATGCCAAACTAAATACAGTAACAAACAGTAGCTTAAACAATTATAAGCAGTGCATTGCATAAATGCTTTGCAACCCATCATCAGTTGATTGCAATATGGGAAATTGTGAACAATGCCCAGGAGAAACTGTCATACGTAAAATTTTAAGACTCTTTTCATGAAAACTTAATTGAACAAGTTCAGTTCCAACCGTGGATGTCAGTTGACCGATGTAATCTGGAAATTGTTCAGAAAACATCTGAAGAATTCATAGATTTATTTTGTAGTAAGATGTCGACTCTGATTCGGCATGACTTCATTGCCAAGCAACAATGAACATTCCTTAACTCCACAACAAAAAACCTTGTGGAATATGAATTTGATGTCGTATGTGATTTTTCAGGAAATTATAGTATAGTTCTACAGGATGAAGCTCAGAGTTTCCACTGGACACAACAGATTACCATTCATCCTTTTTGTTATATATTACAAACAGGAAGACAAAATTGAACAAATGAGCTTTATCATTGTTTCTGATTGCCTGAAGCACAATACAACTGTGGTTTACAATTTTCAAAAGAAGGCAATTTCATATCTAACAAATGAATTTCAAAAGATTCCAAAAAAGATATACTATTATTCTGACGGTTCTACCACTCAGTATAAAAATAAGAAAAACTTCCTGAACCTTTGCCTTCATGAGGAAAACTTCAACATAAAAGCTGAGTGGCACTTTTCAGCCACAGCACATGGGAAAGGGCCTTGTGATTGAGTAGGGGATTCTGTAAAGAGACTGGCAGCTCGTGCAAGTTTGCAAAGGCCATACCAAAATCAGATCCAAACCGCACGAGATCTATTTGAGTGGGCAGTAGATAATATCACAAATGTTGATTTTGCATATTCCACTCAAGAAGACTACACTGCTTCAGAAATATTCTTAAAAAGCCGACTTGAAGAGGCATTGACAATTAAAGGAACACAGCAATTTCATGCTTTCATTCCCAACACTACATCAAAATTAATACTCAAAGACTTCTCAGGTGATATGCAGAGTTGGGAGAGGGAAGTAACTAGATCACCAAACTGAAGTTACAAGATGTATCAGGATATGTCACCACTGTATATAGCAGAAACTGGTGGCTTGGGTACATTTTAGAAAGGAACAGAGAACTTGTGGACCAGCTAAATCATTCTCTTATCCTGCACATGCAGATGTCCTGTGGGTGTCAGTTGTGGATGTTCTCACAAAAGTGAATCCATTTACTCCGACACCAAACCCAGTCAGCTTTATTAAAATGTAATATGTGAAGTTCCAAGACAATTTATTGGGAAACTGCTTTCAACTCAAAAGTTAATTTTTGTCTCAGATTAGTGTTAATATATATTTTATAGAAAGTTGTTTCAAAATTATTGTTAGTACCTATTGTGTTAAATTTAGCTTTGTACAGATACCTGTTTTTCAAAAACAAGCATTACGTATTTAATTTGTTTAATAGTTCCATTTCAAACATCATGGACCAAAACTATTATGTAAATACTTGTACTTATTCATAATTTATTTCAGTTTGTAGTTAAATCCTCAATTTCTTGTTTTTGTTATATCGGTTAATATACTGTTAGTGAAGTTGTATGAAATTAAAATAAGCAATCAACTTAATTATAAAATATGCTGATTAGTTTGGGTTTAATAAGGTTTTGATATTTCTAACACTTTTTTTTACCTACCTTTCAGTATATTATAAAGAAATTCCTGTTTGTTAAAGGTCAATTTGGTCAAACTAGGGTCGTTAGTGAAAAACAAAAGTCCGGAATAATTTTTTTTAACAATAAACCCATCCCAGGTTTATATTTTGCCATGTGATTTACAACAGTATGAAGTAGTTATGGAAATATTTTGAAAATTTTCAATTACGTACTTTTTGTAAAAAAAATTAAATCAAAACATTAATTAGTATTTTGAAAAAAGGTTATTAATTAGAAGCTATGTTTTGTTGTATATCCCTGGAAAGAGCATGGTAAATGCTGCAAAATAGCACCTTTCCCTGTTCTCTTGCTCAATTACGGCAGCTCCTAGGACAATTTAAAAAAAGTCCGTTCAGACATTTTTGGCTGGTTTTTGAAAAGTTTACATTGCCATATTCCATGAATGGTTTGAGATAAAAAATTGAAATTTGGTATTTTTCATAGTCTCAGTGCCCACTATAAGTCTACCAACTTTCAGCAAAATGTAAGAGGGTGAGGTAAAATAGGTGTGTTGATTTGACATGGAATGACTCTGTGAGTAATGCCCTTAGGTTAGTTAGGTTTAAGTAGTTCTAAGTTCTAGGAGACTGATGACCTCAGAAGTTAAGTCGCATAGTGCTCAGAGCCATTTGAAGAGTACTGAGGATGAGGCAGACCAGTGATGTTGATTATTGTGTAATAGTCAGCCACCAACATGGATGAATGTGCGGATGTGCTGTCGTGATGCAAGAGCTATGAATAATTGTCTCGTCACATTTCAGGCAGTTTCCTTTTGAAATTTTCTCGCAGGCGTCCCAACACGTCTCGATAGTAACATCGATCAGTAGTTTGTCCCTGTGGCACGAATTAACGATGAACTAATCCTTCAAAGTCCAAGAAAATTATCTGCATGGATTTTACATTTGGCCTGACCTGATGAGCTTTTTTTGGTCTTTGAGAAACATTCCCGACTCTTGAGAGAATTGAACCTCAACATCATAGCCGTCTCATCACCGGTTATGGTTCTCTTACAGAACATGTCGTTCTCATTTGCGCAATCCAAAAGCTCTTCACAGATTGTGAGGCGAAGGTATTTGTGGTCGTGACTCATGAGCCGTGGGACGATCTCGGCGGCAACATGATGCATTCCAAGTTGCTGTGTCAGGATTTGATGACATGATCCAACTTAGATGTTACATTCTTCTGCAATCTCTCGGACAGTCTGTCTTCTATAGGCACGCACAATATTGTTGAATTCCTGATATGAGAGTCGTCGGTAGACATCGAAGGGCCGTGTGAAGCATTCGTAACGCCGTGCACGGCTTAAGCACTCGTCACCGTAGGCTTCCTGTATCATTTGGAGTGTCTCTAAACGTTTTCTCGAGTTTAACGTAAAATTTAATGCAGACGCGTTGCTTCTCTAACTCTGCCCTCTCGAAATTCACAAACTCTGCGACGCAACACTCTACTCAATACTGCACCGAACAATAACTAACAGACATATAACAATGAAACTTCCGAGAGCTACACATTAAACACAGGCATGTGCAGGGACGCCAACCGCATTTCACTCACATGCACCATTGGCGCGTAATTACGGATGTTCCGGGATTTTTTGAACAGACCTCATAGTTACACAATTTTTCTCATGCCTCAGTTATTTATGAGAGGACTTCAAAAGTTAAGTTAAATATTTTTGTGACAGGCCAAGTAATTTTTATTGAATGCCGCACTACACATCAAAATTACAGAGACAGATGACACTGTTTTTCAACAAGTCCCTGTAAACAACGGTCGGAACGTTCTACCAATCGTTCAGAGCTTCTACAATAGAAATATGCTTCCTAGTGACGCATCCATTAGAGAACGTTCGCATCGTTGGAAAATCTCTTTCCCCGCTGAAGTTTACCGAAAAGATTGCCTGTACATTGTCGTCTGAGGCCAATATCTATGGACTTTCTTCCCTATCAGCATCAAGCACGTCTTGTCACTGGTCGGATTGGTGACACCACTTTGCTACGGCTGGGCGCGAAATTGCATTTAGTTCATATGCCGACAGTATTTCACTGTGAACCTGTGGGTAATGTAGATATTTTGCCCACAACTCTCGTACTGTTTCGCATACTTCAGATTAGGAGTGCCTTTCATTTCAATCCCTCACTGTGACGAAACTGTTATCGTATTGCAGCAGAACTGTGTCTGCAGGAAACCCGTAGCACGCAAATGCACCACTCAGTTTGCGCAGCGATCTTAGCGTGTGGACGACGTGTGCAGCTTAACTTCTATTGTCCCAGCGTGTATTGGTAATATTATGTCTACCATGCATTCTACAGCTTACGATCTACCAGCAACAGCACGTTTTCTGTTTTTCGCCCTACCAGACTGAAAATCACTACATTACACTATATTGCGTTGTTTAGTGTATGCCGTGAGATATCCTGGTCGCAGAGCTCCACCAGTTATTACGTTCTTGTGTGCTGAACCTCGACTTGGAAGAAAAGGCAGTTTGAGGAAGGTGCGGAGGTAATAAACGAATACCAGCAAGGATATATAAGCGTTTGTTTTAGCTGCAGTACACCACGACCCGATATAAATTTACGAGAATTGCTATAGTCGCTAATACCAGCCTTACTTCGTTGCGGCGCATAGTACATGGCCACAAGTTTCACAATTACAATAAGAGCTGTATGTGAACGATTTCAATCTGATAAGTCACCTTCTGCGAATGGTCTGTGAATAATTTCACACTGAAGACCTTATCAAGTGTTTCGTCCTCTGATGATTACACGTTTACAAATTATGGTTCAGTGAACCGCCATGATACGAATTACTGGGCCGCAGAAAATCATAGGTGGGAACCCCATGTCAATCGTCTGAGTAGATGAATCATAATGTGCGGTGTGAAATCCATGAATATGAAATCATCGATCCACGCTGCTTCGTAGGTACTCTGACTGGTGAGATATATCGAGTTCTTTTTTGTCGACAGTTCAGGTGCTCTCCTTCAAATTGTCAGTCTAGACATAGCAGGCGTATGTGGACGCAGCACGATAGTCACCCAACCAGATCTGTGCGTGATATTGGACGAGTACTGAACAACAGATTTCCTGGGAGATGGTTGGGACGATGTGGCCTTCATGAGCCGTCTGCTCGATCGCGCGATTTAACACCACTAGACCACTAGATTTCTTTTTATGGTGATGTCTAAAGTATCATGTATATGTCACATAACACACGACGCCGGATGACTTAAAAAGAAAAAAGAAAGTCGTTCCGTGACACCAGCAATTTTCTATACAGCCAAGTCTCATCTAGCCATAAATCTTTAAACTTTTCTGGCTACCTAAGTGAAATTGATGTAAATTTGATTTAAATTGATTTATACGAAGTTGTTTTAAAATATCACCTACATAAAAAGGAAATAATGTTCTATTTACTAAATCCTATAATACTATAGAAAGTATCTAAATAAACTACGCTTATAAATGCACAGGAGGAAACATTTTTTACGTTTACCTACGTAAACAAATATTCGTTTCGCTTATAATTTTGCAAGCTACTGAGAAAAACAGCTTATCTGAAACACGCTGTATGTAGATGCAAGGATCATATCGACACATTCTGCCTGGCCTGCGTGAGGTTTGATTACTGGATTGGTTGTAAATTGATACCTACTATGTCCAGTTGAGACAATAACATTAAGGTATTCACGGTTGTTATCATAGTAAGCGCGCTAGACGTTACAAGGACGTGAAGCTATGATTTCAAATGGTTCAAATGGCTCTGAGCACTATGCGACTTAACTTCTGAGGTCATCAGTCGCCTAGAACTTAGAACTAATTAAACCTAACTAACCTAAGGACATCACACACATCCATGCCCGAGGTAGGATTCGAACCTGCGACCGTAGCGGTCACGTGGCTCCAGACTGAAGCGCCTAGAACCGCACGGCCACACCTGCCGGCGCTATGATTTCAATCATGGTAAAAGCTCACTGTTGCAGATCACAACTATTCAAGTTGAACACACATTTCGTCGTGGCATTTGTTCACGCAAATAAACGCAAATACTTAATTTCAAACGAGAGGAAAAAATCCGAAATCACTTACCAGTTAGAGCGAAGCATGGTAGTAACGCACAAATACAAAATCAACCTTCCGTAATTGAGCTGCTGAAAGTTCATTTTGATCGTGTCATTGAGAAATAAGAGGAATCTTGTAAGCAACAGCGGGCAGGGGATAGATGATAGAGACGAAACAAACTCGAATAGCTACTTTCACACAGGAACTACCTGGGGCTGTGTAGTGGCCCAAAAAGTAAACTGAGAAAAGCGAAACGGCGAAAGCGTCCCACAGTCTTGTGACCTGTTCTGGTTGTGGTAACTGGCATAAACAAGAATCTGCACGTCCTGTAGTGCGTGGAACTATTAAGCAAACGTTGGACGTTGTTGATGAAGGAGATGTGAAGACTTTGGAGAGTCACGGGCCTTATTTATACGACCACCTGTTTGAGTCTTATTTTGACGCATTGCAGCAGCCCTTTTGCTGTTTTCGCTTTTTCGTCTAATAGGTGAAAGTTTGATTTTATCTTTTACGCATTGACTGTCATTGAAGCATTTTACTTTTATTTAGTATTGTCCCGACTAAGTATCAGTTTGATTACTTTTAAAACCCAATGTTAAACGTGGGTCACTACTCGTATAGTCTTCCCAACTCAGAGAAAAAAAATCTTTAGTAGCTTTACTGCCAATGTTTACAGACAACGATACTAAAACCTTTCGTTCAATTGTTTTGTTACGAATCGCTAGTTTGTTCTTGGCATAGATCACGTAACTGTAATGTTTATTAACCTAAGTTAAATTAATGTTCAAGACTTGTATTATGTTTCAAATTAACAACGTCAGTTTATTGACAATAATTATTAATAAATAGGTTCACTCATACGATCTCATTCAAAGAAGTTCTTTAATTAGATGTCTAAGTAGGATTCCCGCTGGCATGAAAGATGTTGAATAATATCCTGCACTTCCGTTAAATAAGTTATTTCTATTCAATATCCGTAAACTATCATTAACTATGATCACTAGTCGCGTGAAGTTAAAGTTTCCCACGGTCACAATTCAAAGTCCGAATCCGGTTAAAGTTTTCAATTCAGTAAGGCGTTTAAATATTCACACGAATTGACATTAAAGCCAAAGAGATTTCTATTCAGCTTCCCGTTTATCTAATCTGACAAATGTCCAAATAAAAGTCTTGAATTGACAATCCTCAAAAACAATCTCGTCACGATCTATTCTTGATCCCCGTTTAATAAAGTCCCAATTGTTGTTCTCTAAAGGTGTACGTCCTAAATAACTTCAGAACTAGAACACACTAGAGACTGGAATATCGTAATTACAACGTATGGCTATTTATACTTTAATAAACACTATCTTTGGTGTCCCAGACCTACGTTCTACGACTATAATATTGATTTTCTTACGTATTGGAATAACTAATATTTTAATATTTTCTGCTGTTTTTCCCACTCCCATGTTTCTAAAATTTATAATTAAATTTTCCTTTTCTTTTCTTTTGCTTTCTATACTAGATATTTCCCTCCATTTGTTTTTTATTTATTTTTCGTAATTACTACTTGTGGAGGGATTTGGGTCATTTTGTGAATTGATATTGCTAATTTGGGAGCTGGAGGTTTTTTTTTTTTTTTACACCGAGAGGAGCTGTAGGTGTGCAGCATCTTCCATGTATCGGACTAATTATCTCGAAAAATACTAACGAGGGAGGAGAAGCTGCCGTCAGACATATGATTCGCATTCCAGAGGAAGGCAGTTGAAATCCGCGTCCATCCACTCATGTTTAGGTTTTCTGTGGTTTCTCTATAAGGATAAGGAAATGCCGGGAGGACTTCTTGCAAATGATACAGTTTTCTCCAGTTTTGACATGTGCTCTGCCCCTTATAACCTCGTTGTCGAAGAGACGCTGAATTCTAATCTTCTTTCTTTTTCCTCGAGCCATACCACTGTTAAGCTGATAGCTGTGCTCACTTATGGAATACTCGGTACTTTTGTAGGTACAGTATACTCATGGCCATTGTTTCCCTGTTTATTTTTACCATTGTCACACGTGTCGCACTGGAGTGATCTTCATAGTCATCCATAATGAATTGTACATATGTAGTCGGTCCGACATAATTTAACTCAACAATTTTCCCCCGTCAGACTATTTTCAAGAATAGGTGTTATGGTGCAGCAACATTCCGAAAAAAGTACTAGTAACCTCTCAAAATGAAAATATGGAGATATCAAGGGTAACAGGGGAGAACTTTTAGTCATTAGGGAAATATTTTAGAACTTTCTGACGGGCGAGTAGCTCAAGATTAGAAGAGGTAGCAGATGTAGATGTTCTGTACATGTAGAACCAGACATGGTGGATTGAAGTTGTTTCAACTTCCTTGCACGCTGAATGGTTCTTTAGTGGATACAGGAGCAAGGCACAGATACAGAGAATTCAGATATTGATTTATGATACATCTAATATCAAAGAGCAATGGCAAGGAAAGCCTTTATGAAGAAAAGAAATTTGTTAACATCGAGAACAGATTCCAGTGTCAGGAAGTCGTTTCTGAAAGTATTTGTATGGAGTGTAGCCATGTATGGAAGTGAAACGTGGACGATAAATAGTTTGGACAAGAAGAGAATAGAAGCTTTCGAAATGTGGTGCTACAGAATTATGCTGAAGATTAGATGGATGATCACATAACGAATGGCGAAGTATTGAATAGAATTAGGGAGAAGAGAAATTTGTGGCACACCATGACAAGAAGAAGTGATCGGTTGATAGGAACGTTCTGAGGCATCAAGGGATCACCATTTTAGTATTGGAGGGCAGCGCGGAGGGTAAAAATCGTAGAGGGAGACCAAGAGATGAATATACTAAGCAGATTCAGAAGGATGTAGGTTGCAGTAGGTACTGGGAGATGCAGAAGCTTGCACAGGATAGAGTAGCAGAAGCTTGCACTGGATAGAGTAACCTGGAGAGCTGCATCAAACCATTCTCTGGACTGAAGACCACAACAACAACAGCAACAACAACATCAAAGAGTAAAGTTAATGCATAACTTTGTTGCTTTAGTTGCAGCATCAGATGCTAACGTTTGCGTTACATCTTGTAACGTATACCGATACCGCAGATTTACGAATCAGTCAGTCTTCAATTATTAATTGTTCAGTAGATCACGAGCCCTGGCCGCTATGAAAGTTTGTAAATGTTATTTAATTAACAAACACAAAAATTGGAGTCAATGCAAAAATGTCTGAACTTAAGTACACTCGCCTCTGGAGCTCCGGGATACTTACATCTCATTGGCAGCGGCGCAATCGTTCATGGCAGCGCCCTCGTGGCGCTGTTTACCCACAATATGACCCTCTCACTACTCTAGTTGAAATTGGTTATCTTTGCCTGCGTACCGTACACAATACTATTTTACCCTTCAATCACTCAGTGTGTTCTTCTTCGGACGGAGACGGTCAGATTGTCTCTCAGACGCAAAACCTGGGTTCGGTCCCCTATACTGTTAATGATTTTTACTTAGTGGAAAAACTGGAACGGACATCACTCAAGGTAGTAAGGGTAATTACTGAACAACAACTTCAAAGGTAAGGCGTGTCTCAGTTCAGAAGTCGCCTATAACAGCTGGGAGAGCAATGTAACGACCACAGGCTACTCCAATGCACAGAGTGAAGCGGCCTGCTGGCATCGATGACGATGCCACTTAGTGAATTAGGTTAGTTAGTTAATTACTTATTCTGTATTCACTGTTTCATCCTTTCGGGTCACTTGGTATGCAACGTAAATAAATGCTAACATTAGTCGGAAGACCTATCTAGTTACATTACGTACTGTCATCCTTATATGGACTCAGTCTTTCCCTGTATGTACAGTTTCTTTTCTTCCAGTGTTGGATGGCTGGTTGTGATACAGTTTTCGTTTCTCTGATGTTCTTCGTTCCGTCACTGAGGATTTACGTTGCTTCGCTGTAACCGCTGATCTCAACATTTCCTCAACAACAGCGCACATGAATATGCAGAATCTTGCACGTCTCCTGCATAATCAGGCGGTACCGCATCGATCCACCTTCACTCTCCGAACATTTCTGGAGTGGGCTTGCGGTAGATGACGGAAAATGTTACGCACTATGTTACAATTGCAAGTAATTTGAAATGCAAAATATGAAACAGTGAACGGTGAATGGGCCGGTGTGTGTGTGTGTGTGTGTGTGTGTGTGTGTGTGTGTGTGTGTGTGTGTGTGTATGAGATAGAGAGAGAGAGAGAAGAGGGGGGAGACTCAACAGTCTGTCCGGTTACATTTATTTAGCCTCTAACTTTCACGGTTATTATTATTATTCCAGAGATTCAACTCATTCGGTAAAATAGTATGTATTCATTTTGCAACACATTATAAGGCTAAATAGCACGTTTGTAAAGTGTTGTAGATTTTCGGTACCAAAACGAAATATGTATTATTATATTTAGTTCTTGGGTCGTCTTGTACAGTTACTTTTGTATGTAAGTTACTGAAAATAGAGACAAAATTAATACAAAATATGACTTGTAATCTGTCGTTTTGAAAATTTTAGATAAAGATGGTTCAGTTACTATATATAGGTTGATACCTAACCAAGTCTTTACATTAAAATAGTATTTTTCAGTTCATTCGCCAAAAGCGGTGTCGATCTATGCAGAAGATAACATATGAAGAAAAACACAACGTACGGCGATATTTGTCGAAACAGAGTCTAAAAGGGAAACTTTGTGGTACAATTTCTAATAATTTGTACTCAAGTTTCTACTGTACATTGTATCGACATACGCGAGAAAATAGTAAGGAGCTGTAATAATAATAATAATAATAATAATAATAATAATAATAATAATAATAATAATAATAATATACGCTAACCTCTTGTCCAGTGACATGGATCTGGGATCATCCGTAAGCAACGCTTATATTTTCCCTCAGCCCAGTCTGATATCCGGGCGCTTGAGCTCCACTCAGAAACGTAGGTAATGGCTGCTAACCATGAGGCTTAATATCGCCGTATTAAGTCAATTAACAGCAACCAACCTTTTGACGCCCGTGAAATTAAATTCCTGCGCTTGTTACCTTTCGTGCCGCAAATGGAGCTTGGTTATTTAAGTTCAGTTCTTGCATAAAAGATTCTGCAAAAACCTTCTTCGGCATAAAGGCTGTAGGCGAGCACTGTGAGCCTATATTCGTTGCTTTTTGTCGTAGCTGCAGACAGGAACAGAATCTTGTGCTTCGGTGCAAAGCTAAGGCATACGAGTATAATGTATTCAGATAGACCACGTGTAGTAAAATAATGTTGTGCCCAAACACTCCACAATCATTATTCGCATAACTTTTATATCCAGTTTTACTAGTTTCTATAGAGCTGTGGAGAGGTGCATTGATCCAGAAATAAATACTGACTCTTCATTTTCAATTAAAATAGGCTAATTGGAAACAGAAACATAATACTATTTTAGACACTTAATACTTCAGTAACTATTGTACGTGTCACAAAAAGATGTAAGGCAAACAGTAGTGTCCAAATTTGAGAGACTTCACATGGTTTAATGTTAGCGAGCTTACAGTTCACGGAAAACGTGACAAAACTTATGGACTAATGCGTGTGGCCGTCAGTACATCGTTGAGCTCACCTTTTTAGAGAATAATAGGGGGTCCATGGGTCAGCCATTTCCCGAGCCGATACTTTCCTGGAAGAAGAGTTCTTTATTGACGGATACGTCTTGGAAGAAGGATATCAACGCGAAGGATCACGCTGGCTGAAAATCCAAGAGACTGCAAATGTTATAGCTAACAAATTACGACCCACATTGATGAGAAAATTAGTATTAAAAGTTTTAAAGTATTACATACATGGCTGTGAAACAGTCAGAAGGATTTTTTCTTCCACTAATATACTTAATTATAGAAAACAGAAAATTTAAAATAGTGTACACGTCTGTAAAGCAGACTTTTGTCTAAAGAATTAGCGTTCACACTGCAAGAAAATTAGAATTAAAAGTTTAAAGTAGTACTAAAAGTTTTTAAATATTACCTGCACGGCTATGAAACAGCAAAAAGGATTAGGGTATTTGACTGTTTACTGGAGATTGCCTTAAGTGATTAATTCTGTCATTTTATGCTCCTAACATGCTTTATTTCCTCTTTCATTTCAGTATTCTTCTATAAAAACGCAACTGAAATTGAAATAATTTGAAACCCACTAAAACGCTCCATTCGAGTCATGTGATACCTGTGACGTCACTGGCTAGGTCGCTGCCCCTACCGTCATAATGCTAAATCATAGTGATGTCTTATTTGGAATTTATGTTTCGGAAAATGGGTTACAAATGGTGTGTAGTGCCATACTGTACAAATATATCTGTAAAAACTGCGGAAAATCTGTTTTTGAGCCTTCCAGAGAATGAGAACATGCATTAAATGTGATTGCACTGCATCGGCAAATTGCCACAACGTCGACGCACAGGTTCACTTACTTAATTAAAATTGTCTTGCACTGTGGAGTTAACATTACCTTACCTCTGAGATGCCCTCTCCCACGGTTATAAAGAAGGATAGCGTCAAGCAAAGATGAAAATTGTCGTTTTTCCAACTGTAGCGCAGTTGCTCGGTAGCTCCGTTGTCGCCGGCACGGTAGCTCAGAGTGTTCGGTCAGAGAGCAGTTTGCCCTCTGCAATAAAAAAACTGAACAAAGTAATCAACGAATAACAAACTGAGTAAAGGAATCAACGGTCAACTTGAAAGGATGTCATTGAAGTCCGCCCAGACCAAATGCAACGAATAGTACCGAACAAAATGAAAAAAAGGGAAGAAAGTTGTAACTTATTTGTAAAACGTCTCGACACTCCTCTCGTAAGAAGACCAAATCACAATCAGAAAACTTCACCACACCGGTCAGAAACAGAATATTATTGTGTTTTCCTTGCTGTTTACATGCGATTACAAATGCAAATCACTTTCCACACACTTTACGTTCAAAAAGATATTTTCTAGTTAGTGTGACCATATACTTTTTACTTTATTAGAAACAAAGTTTTTATCTTCGTACCGTCCAGCGAGAATTATTATTATTTAAACTTCTGTAGTTTCATCATCTTACATAAAGGTGAAATAAGTCTGACCCAGACGCCAACGTTAATTTTTATGTCTCTCCGTATAACCTCATCGTCCTGTACCCCGTTCTACTGTGGGCGTATGGTGATATCTTCACTACTAGCAATGCTTTCCAAAAACTGGATTCTTCGTTGGCAAAGTAAGTGCGTTTATGCTCCGTTGTCCATTTCTCAGACTAAGACTAATGTCAAGCTGTATATAAAACATCCCACAGTGTAAACAACTGCTACAATCAGTTCTTGATAATGCTGTTTTCGTATTTCGCGTAAAACTTTTAAAATATATGACCCTTCCGGGATTCGAACACGTGGCCTCCCTATTTACACTCGCTTTTTTACACTCTTCCCGGCGCCCAAATGAAGGTGTGGGGGCAAAGTGGAAAGGGGTCGCAAACCGAGGCCTGGCCACCATGTCCCGTTCCCACACTGCAGGAACCAAGGGAAGCGTGGGGAACGTGGATTAGAGGTACTACCAACACCGTTTATTTATTTATTTGTCTCTTCGTCCTTTTTGTTATTTTTGCTTATTTTTGTCATTAATACCACCGAGAAAATCAGGAAACAAGCGGCATGCGAGGAGAAGGGTGCATCAAGATGCCAGACCAAGAAGAACATTCCGAGTATCAGTGAATATAGCGGCTCTAAGTATGGAAGAGGCGGAGATCAATTCCTCATTACTGGGGGTGGGTTAAGGAAGACACTGCAGGGGAAACTGGGAAAAAATGTCTGTATTTTGGGTTTCGGACAACTGCACATTGGCGTTCATTAAGGAACTGCCGCGCGGGGTAGCCGTGCGGTCTTGGGCACGTTGTCACGGATCGCGCGGCTCCTCCCTCGGGCGTGGGTGTGTGGGTTGTCCTTGCGTGAGTGAATTTAAGTTAGATTAAGTAATGTGTAAGCCTAGGGACGGATGACCTCGGCAGTTAGATCCCATAGCAACTTACTACAAATTTCCAAAAAATTTCATTAAGGAACTGCCATCAGCAAACAAGTAGTGTGCTGCATGTCCACAAATCCACCTCACAGATTTCGTCTTCGCTTGCAGAAAGTATCCTGCGTCCGGAAAGAGGAGCAGTTGAGGAGTCGTACGGGTAACTAGGGACAACATCCGTCATACCAAGAACCAGACACCTCTCGCCGATCTGCACACCAGGCGGTGCTCGTCTGTGTCCATGACATTACAGTCGACACACACGGGGTGTCTCCGAGGTGAATCCTGGTAAGGCGTGACCGGCAGACTGGACGTCAGTGTCAAGATAAGGAGCGCACACCAATCGGCACACCAGTCAACGTGAGGAATGTTCCCTTCAACCACATTCGGTGACCTGTGCTGCTGAAGAAAACCATAGATAGTCTTCGTGGAAGTCAATTGCAGTATTACAGTACGGACGTTGCTCAGTTCAAGGAAAAACTGGTGGAAGTAAAAGAAGGGCGGCAAACTTACGACAGTTGGGTAGGTGTTGAGAGAGAGTGTGTTGCAAGGGCCTCCAGCAATAGGCTGGTAAGCCGCGTAGGACTACGGAGCCACAATGTCACGTGAGAGCCAATGAAAAGGGCTACCGCTCTGTCAGGCACATTATACAGACCTAAACCGCCCCTGCTCCGTGGGAGAGTGCGGGTTTCGTACCTTATCTTGAACAGCAAGCCGTGTCAAACAAACGTACCCATTGCCGCTATCTTACGGGATGTCATGGTTGCGGAATAGGAAGTGTCTGTGCCACGTGGGGGATACGTGACGCCAAATATATATTTACGTGCTATGTGCGTTGGCAGAAGATCGAGTGCTCGTAAACGATGATCTAAGAGCCCAGCTCGTAGTTGTGAAAGTAGACGCCGGCAGTTGAGGGCAATTGTGCGGCGCAGGTCACTTGCGAAATAGAGTCCTAAGCATCGGAGAGTATCAGCTACACGCAAAGGAGCAGCACTGCCCGCAGGAAGCCCCGCACCTGTAGCCATGGCGCTCGATTTGCGGACGTTAAAGCAGCCACCAGAAGCTTCGCCGTAGGTGGTAACCCACGCCAGTGACTCCCTGACCTCAGCACCGTTACGAAGAACAATGACGAGATCGTCCGCATATGCAGTGCAGATGAATACATGATCACCGAGAGGCATCCCAAGAGGCGTTGACGGAGGCCGCATAGCAACGGTTCCGTGGCGAATGCATACAATAGGGCAGAGGGCCGGCAGCCTTGACGCACTGATCGCCGGATCGAGATGGGAGGAGTAAGACGGCCATTGTAGAGCACACGAGACGAAGCTCCACGAAAGAGACGCATTACGACATCGACGGTAATATCAGGGTAGCCCATATTGCGGAGCACCCCTTCCAAGAAGTCGTGATCAACTCGATCGAACGCCTGACTGAAGTCAAGAGCTGCAAAAAGTCCGGGCATACGACGTGCGTGAGAAAGAGCGATTATGTCCCGATAATGTCAGAGGGCAGTGCTGATGTTATTGGTACCTCCCTAAAGAAGTTTGATCAGGAGAAACCACGCACCGACCTGTCCGTTTAAGTCGCGTAGCCAACAGCCGGGTGGAGATATTTGTATCACTGTTGAGTAACGTCAGGGGGCGGTAACTGCATATCCGTGAGGTGCCCTGGGACTTGTGGATGGGAATGAGGAAACCATCTAGGGAACCGCCTGGAATCAGGACGAAAAGTGACATAAGGTCCTGACAAATTTACGTCCAGGCTGGCGCCAGAAGGGGACGAAATGTTCGCTAAAACTCCAGTGGGAGGCCAGTCAGGGCCAGGCGACCTGTTCACACAATCCGCCTGGATAGCGTCATGGACTTCGTCCTCCGTGACGTTAGCGATCAGATCCATCGTCGCATCCACGGGAACCGAGCCAAAGGCGAGTCTGGAGACCGCCTTAATGTTGGTTCAAATGGCTAGAACTTAGAACTACTTAAACCTAACTAACCATGCCCGAGGCAGGATTCGAACCTGCGACCGTAGCCTAGAACCGCTCGGCCACTCCGACCGGCCCATAATGTTGGCAGAGCGGAAACGTTCAGAGGACAGCGTAACAATGTGCATGGAGGGCAGACCCGATATCCCGTTGGGTATCAAAAAGCTTCCCATCATCAGTTGTAAGAACGTTAATTTAATTCCTCCGACGGTGGCGTCGTTCCGTTGTGATATGATACATAGATGGACGCTGTTGCACTAACCCATCGTGTGTGCGCGCCCTGACCATAGCTCCTACAAAAAATGGTTCAGATGGCTCCAAGCACTATGGGACTTAACATCTGAGGTCATCAGTTCCCTAGAACTTCGAACTACTTAAATCTAACTAACCTAAGGACATCACACACATTCATGCCCGAGGCAGGATTCGTACCTGCGACCGTCGTAGAAGTGCGGTTCTGCACTGAAGCGCCTAGAACCGCTCGGCCACAGCGGCCGGCTATAGCTTCTTCAAGGTGGCGGCGAGACAGGGACGTAAGCTGTGCCTTGGCACGATTCGCCATTGCCTGGCGCTCTTGCGAATACTGCAGCTTAGTAAATTCCCGAAGAATGGTGAAATAGAATTCCTGAGTCCGTCGCCACCACTCCGCAACCTCCCTTCCGTAACCAATGAAGGCCTTGCGGAAATCAGGCTTTGCACAGAGCACCCACCATGATAGGGCAGACTAATAAGCATCACGGCGTCGACAACAAGCTGCTCACGTGCTCTCGATGAAGTAAGGTGGATCGTGTTCGGTTTCCGTGGTCCACGGCCGCGCCACACCATTTGGCGGCAGAGGTTGATGGCGCAGGTATATGCGTCATGGTCAGAGAACGCAGTGGGCCAGACTTCAGCAGCCTGCACCCCACTGATAATATGGCGTGAGATGTAAACACGATCGAGTCGGTTGGAAGAAAGACTAGTGAAATGCGTAAACCCAGGACTATTTGCCATGAACATGCACCCAAGAATCTGCTAGGCTGAGATGCTGCAGAATTATCGCTAGCGCCGCGCACGGAGAGTGACGTGGTAATTAGTCTTTGGGTGCAGTTGGAATCTCCTCCCATGATCAATGCATCCTGGCGGCCCAGGAAGAGAGCGTCGTTGTCTCTGAGAGGAAGGTGGAACGTTCACGGCGGCGGCCAGAACCAGATGGTGCATAGACATCGACGTTCCTGACGCCACTGAACTTCCGGCATCAGGGAGATAAGCGCTGCATCAGCGAGGATAATATCACATAAGAGGATCGCCATACCACTACCAGTATGGTATTTTTTTACAAGTATTTTATTCTTCAATCTACATGATACATGTTAAACACACCACCTAATACATTAGAGGGCCTTGTACATGTTCTTATTTACAAATACTGCAGCTTATCTTAATCAGTTCCTAGGAAAATTTGTTATTTCTGCTTTCACGATGGGCATTTCTAAGTTCTGCTGGTGTCTTATTCTACATATTTCTTTTATTGCTACGTTCTTGGAGTTGATGTTATTCTGTATCTACTACTTTGGTAACTAATCTACTCTACCTGCAGCGTTACACGTGTAGGATGGATACGGCCCTTTCGGTTTTCGGTTCCAAGTCCTCGCGGCTACGACCGCCAACCAACAGGAGGAGGTCGTCTGCGTAGGCTGTGGTCTCTAGCACATCGTCGCAGTTCTGCAAGTTATCCAAGAGGGGTTCCATATTAATCTGCCAAAAGAGTGGACACAGGACAGAGCCCTGTGGACACACCTTTGTAATCTTTTTACTGATTCTCCTGTTAGGGGACGGTAGCCAGACGTCCCTTTCCTCACAATAGTTCCTAAGACAGCCATATAGCGATCCTGGACATTCCTTCTCCCGCAAGCGGGAGAAGAGCGAAGGCCACCACAGGTTGTCAAAGGCGCCACTGATATCCACCATGATGCCGACAACGTATTTGTGCAGGGCTGAGTCACAGACCTCCGCGGCCAGGACGATATCCTCAGACACCCATCTCCCCGGCCGAAAACCGAACTGCCTGTCACTCATCGTACATAGTGTGCTGCCAGTCTGTCTGCCAGCAATCTCTCAAAAAGTTTCCCCTACACGTCCAGTAAACAGACAGGCCCGTACGATTTGGCTTCCCTTGGGTCTTTATCTGGACCTTTCTTGATTATTACTACATTAACCTTTTTCGAAATGGAGGAGAATTTTTTGAGCCTTAGGCACTTATTGTATAACTTGTTGAGAGGTGTCACCAGCTGGGGGGCCAGGAGTTGCACCAACTCCGCTGTAATGCCGTCTGGGCCAGGAGCTTTGACCTTCTTATGGACCTTTATCTGGGCGCCCACCTCCTTTTCAGAGAAGGGATAAACCATACTATTGTTTTCTTTGTCCTGTTGGTCTTCTCTTCTAATTCGTTGTTGTACTTCTGAATCATCTTCCTCTCTGTCGTCAGGCAACAGGACCCGGAGGAGGACCTCGGCAGTCTCCTGCCAGGTTTCCGTCGTCCGGCCCCCGTCCCTTATGGTAGACACCACCATAGGTGATCGTTTCTTTTCCTGTACTAAGTTGTACGGGATGCCCCATCGGTTCGTAGCCAATTGGCTTTGCACATATGTTTCCCAGCTTTCCTGCCTGACTGCCCTTAGCTCCTGTTGAAATTGTTCTTTTGCCTCCGTGTGTATTTGCAGTCAACCTTGCTTTTCTTCCCAGACGACACTTCGCTGGTAGTAGTTCCTCGCCCTCCTTACAGCCTGGCGCATATGTCCCAATCCGGCTAACCATGGTGACGGGGAAGCCGCAACGGCTGTCCTCCTGGTTGGTACAGCTGTTTTCACCGCCATGATGATTGCTTTCACCAGTTCGTCGGCTTATTCCTCCACATTTTCATCACTTTCTGGCAATGTCGATATGTCACACTCCCTCGCCAAGCGATCCCAGTCAGTCCTGTTATAGTTCCTGTATTTCCCACCCCATGTTCCAGCGGCACTCTCTGTCTCCCAGTGACAATGTAATTAGATTATGGTCACTGGTCGTGATTTGACCCAGGATCGTCCAATCTGTTACCTTGGTTACGACGTTAGACGTCACCAAGGTAACATCAATATTTGTGCCTTCATCTCCACCACCTGTGCAGGTAGGGGGGCGCCCTAACTTATTGGCGACCATTAGTTGTAATGCCATGACGGTCCCTTCGGCTTTTTCTCCTCGGTCGTCTCGGGCGCCGCTGAACCACAGGGGGGTCTTCGCGTTTATACTTCCAGTGACAAGTCTGCGCCCCGCAACGCCGTGGGCACTTGAGTTAATTTGTCCAGGAATTCATCAGTTTCTCTGCCGCACTGGAAGTACATATTAATAATGTACAGCACTCCAATAGGTGATTGTAATTCCACGACGTTGCAGTGGTCATCACAAAACTTTGCAAGAACCGTAGCTCTAAGCGCCCTGTTGGTGATCATAACTGCGGCTCTTGGTTCCACTTCACTGTGGATTACCTGCCAGTTGGCTGCGAGGGGATTCGCCCAGCTTATACGTATGGTTCCTGTAGACAGAGCATATGCAGTCCCCTCTCCTCCCCCACTCTTCGGAGCTGCTGCACGACTAGTTTACTTTTTTGTCCGTTAATCTGTCCTACGTTTAAAAGACTCGCGTGGAAAATATATTCTGATAGGGGATTCCGGCCAGTTCTTGCTCCAGTCATGCCCTAGTCACACGTTTATAATGGCAGATTGATTATACGACTCCCTAAATCAAATTTACCTTTCCTTAACCTATCTTCTAAGAAAATTCGTAGAGTCAGTATTGTTTCGCGTGTTCCTACATTCCTCTGATCTTCTCCAGTGTCGACTTCTACCACTTTTTCCATTCTTTTTTAAAGAATTAGTGTTAATATTTGCACTCATGACTTTCATTAAACTGAGAATAGGGTGATTTTCACACCTGTCAGCAACTGCTTTCTTTGGAATTGTAATCATTACATTCTTCTTGAAGTCAGAAGATATTTCGCCTGCCTCATGCAGCTTGCTCATCAGAGGGAATAGTGTATCATGGCTAGCTCTCCCAAGGCTATCAGTAGTCCTGACGGAACGTCGTCTACACCCAGGTCCTTGTTTTGTCTCACGACTTTCAGTGGTCTGTCAAATTTTTCTGGCAGTATCATATCTCCCATCTCCTCTTCATCTACGGCCTCTTGCATTTCTGTAATACTGCCTTCATCTCCCTTGTATAAACCCTCTATGTACTCCTTCCCTTTGTCAGCTTTCCCTTTTTGCTTAGGTCCGGTTTTCCACCTGTGCTCTTGATATTCATACAACTGCTTCTCTTTTCTCCAAAGGCCTCTGTTAGGTGGTATCTATGTTTCCCTTAGTGAAATATGCTTCTAAATCCTTATATTTGTCCTCTAGCCATTCCTGCTTAGCCATTTTGCACTTTCCGTCAATCTCATTTTTTAAACGTTTGTATTCTCTTACGCCTGCTTTGTTGCATTTTTAATTTTCTCCTTTCATCATTTAAATTCCGTATCTCTTGTGTTATCCAAGGATTCGTACTAAGCCTTGTCTTTTTACCAATTTGGTCCTATGCTGCCTTCACTATTTCATCTCTTAAAGCTAGTCAACCGTTGAATAATGCTCCCTCAGAATCTCTCAACTACCTCTGGTTCTTTTAACTTATCCAGGTCTCAGCTCCGTAATATCTCCGTAATATCCAGGTCTCATCTCCGTAATTTATCCGATTAATTTCTTTTGTCTTGTCATACATTTCTTCAATCTCTTCATCATCTACAGAGCTAGTTGGCACATAAACTTTTACAACGCTGGTGGGTGTGGAACTCGTGTCTATCTTGGCTACGATAATGCATTCATTAAGCTGTTCATAGTAGCTTAGCCGCATTTCTTTTTTTTTATTATTCGTTGTTAAACCTCTTCCTGCGTTACCACAATTTGATTTTGTATTTATAACCCTGTATTCACCTGACCAGAAGTCCTGCTTCTCATGCAAACAGACTTCTCTAATTCCCACTAAATCTAACTTTAACTTATCCATTTCGCTTTTTTGAAATTTTCTAACGGGCTACCCGATAAAGGGATCTAACATTCTACGCTGCGAACTGTACAGTTCATGAGAGTACCTGTCCGAAGATCCGGATGGGAGACAATTTTACCTCCGTAATGTTATATCTACGAAGACGCCATCAACATTTAAGTATACTTCGGAAAAATTATGGCTGTAGTTTCCGCTTACTTTCAGCCGTTCACAGTACTAGCACAACAAGGCCGTTTTGGTTGATGTTACAAGACCAGATCAATCATCCAGATTGTTACCCCTGCGGCTATTGAAATGGCTGTCGTCTCTCTTCAGGAACCACACGTTTGTGTAACCTCTCAACAGATACGGTTTCGATGTGGTTGCACATGCTGTCTGTATCCTTTAGGCCCGCAAGCCACCCCACCGATCGCAATTTCCATTGTTTCAGTACATTTCCGTTTTAATAATCACCAATTTTTGTAGTTTATGAATTCTGCTAACAAAGTTCTATAGGTCTTCTTTCTGTATAATTCTTCCATGATCAGAGTCTTTGACGTGCTTTCTCAGATAATAATCAAATAACAGACAGTAATACGTAGATAGTAGCAGAGTTGTAAAAACTTAGCCGTCGAAAACAAACGTCTCGTTTTAATGCCATGTTCTGTGAAAGAAAAAGATTTCATAAGTAATGAGTCACGAAATCTGTATCTTCCGGCACCATAAAACACGCACTTTTGCATCGCGTGTGTAGTTTCTTTAACTCGCTTAGTTCTGTTGAAGGATAAGGAGTGGAAAAAGTTAGACTGGGTCTTAGAAGGAGAGAGAGAAGCGTAACTATGTCGGTCAAAGGCCTGGGGCTGAGTGCTTGCGTGCTGTTCACTCGTAATTCACTTAAAACACAATTCACAGTTAATCACGCGCATCTGAAAGGAATTTAAGGCTCTGTAGAGCAAGCAATGCGTTCTACGGCACAATATTTTTTTTCCGCCCGCTCTAAATAGTCCCACAGTCAGTGACACGTTAACATTTATCGCTGGCTGACGTGCCCAAATGTCATTAGTTTTTCTTGTTTGTACAGGCAGAACATTGGTTATTAAGCTACTGTAGACGAATAACAAACTGGGCAATGATTTGACCATCGATTGGTTGAGCTACTGAAAGTGATATAGAGAACAGCGGAAATATCAGAAGCACAGTCGCTTCATATACGAGAGTCGGTCAAAAAGTAATGCCTCCCATTTTTTTTCTACTTAAAAAAATTAAGTTAAGTGAAAAATTTGAATTTGGCGCCATTCCTCAAACCTTCTTCTGCAATCCACTGCAGTAGTAACTTTCTGTGTCAACAGGTGGCAGCACAGCAGAAGTTTGTAAGATGGCCGACATCGATGTTCGTTTGAGACAGCGTTGTGTGATTGAATTCTTGAATGCAGAAGGTGAAACGCCCATACACATTCATGAAAGACTGAAGAAGGTGTATGGTGTTGTGACACTGGATGTCAGCACTGTTAGACGATGGGTTCGTCGTTGTAAGGAAGCTGAAGGGCAAACACCGTTGACTGACGAAAAGCGGAGCGGCAGGCCGGTGAGTGCAGTGACTCCACACAACATTCAGCAAGTTGATGACATCATTCGTGGTGACCGTCGGGTGACTGCAGATGAAGTGTGTCGCATTATTTCTCTTAGTAAAGGCAGTGTGATCACGATTATTAAACAATTGGGGTACTCAAAAGTTTGTGCACGGTGGGTTCCAAGAATGTTCACCGATCAGAATAAAGAGGCAAGGAAAACAATAGCCTCCCAACACTTGCAGCGCTTCCGTTTGGAGGGAGTGAGTTTCTGAAAAAAATTGTGACCGGGGACGAAACATGGGTGCATTTTTTTGAACCCGAATCAAAGAGGCAGTCAATGGAGTGGCGTCACACAAGCTCGCTGAGGAAGAAAAAATTCAAAACTGTGCGATCGGCAGGGAAAGTTATGGCAACAGTTTTCTGGGATACAGAGGGTGTGATTCTGGTTGATTTTTTGGAGCAGGGATGCACAATAAATTCTGTTCAATACGTCACAACCCTCAAAAAACTTAAAGCACGTCTTCAGCGAGTTCGCCCAACAAAATCAATGGCAGATGTTCTTCTTTTGCATGACAATGCAAGACCACACACCAGTCGTCACACCCCTGACGAGATTGTCAAAATTGGATGGGAAGTTTTGCCTCATCTCCCATACAGCCCTGACCTGGCACCATCAGACTTCCATCTGTTCGGGCCACTAAAAGAAGCTCATCGTGGGATTCATTTTGAAGATGAGGAGGCCGTCAAAACATCCGTGCGTCAATGGCTTAGGAAGCAGAGCTGTGATTTTTACCGTGCTGGGATACATGCCCTTGTTCAAAGATGGACCAAAACTGTAGAGATGGGCGGAGATTACATTGAAAAATGGCAAAATGATCCTCAATGTTGTGGTTTTCAACCTATGTAATTGCATTTAAATTTCCTGACAATTAAACGTAGAAAAAAAATAGGAGGCATTACTTTTTGACTGACCCTCGTAGTAAATACGACTCTTGTCAATTGTGCGTCGGGTGGCATCAGGTATCCCCAGTTATCTGAACAGTAATCCAGTATTGGTGTTTTCCAGTGAGCAAGAGACTGTTAGTCACACTATTGAAGCATAATTGCAGTAGTTATTTATTCGATTGTATTTCTCAGTTGCAACAAGATGGCTTTCAATGCAAAGTATAATGTGCCATCTAATATTCCGGATTCCTGATTTGCGTTTTCTATGATTTGCATCTGAAGGAGGTCCAAAATCAAATACTGTAACATGAAACACTCCACTTTTTTTAAAAAAAAAAAAAAAAAAAAAAAAAAATGTATATAACTGGCTGTTAGCTGCAGCTGTGCCCACAGCTCTGTATTACTGTTGTGATTATTTATGGTAAGTAAGCTATTGTGAATGCAATAATTTCAGCTGCCCTCAAGAGGTTCCCTTTTTGGGTAAGCACAACTCATGATGTGCCACTCACTGCCGGGTGGCCTGTGTGCGGGAGCGTGCTTCTATGTATTGTGCTATTGGACTAGCTATACACTATATAAATACATTATGCTACATACTCAATAATTTTTATATAGTTGCGAAAAGGTAACAGACAAACAGTCTTTGGTATTTACAGTGTTAGTGTATTTAACCATGTGTGCTCTTACAAAGAAGTGACTCTTTGGGGATCGCTCAAACGAAAGATCAGCGCGGCATACCGAAGTGTGTGAATACATGCAGATTTGTGCCTGCATGTATAAATGAGTTGTATTTATATCTGTGGACCGGACCTGCTCGTACAGCTCACGGGGTGAATGCTAGGACAGGGAGAGTTTTACTGTTATGGACGTACATACTGCATCTGTACTTGTTCTGCAGCCATACACAGGGAGACTTGAAAGGTTACTCATGGTCTCCGTGTTTCTTCGTCATAAGTCCTCACATTCCAGTTTTCTGTACTGTTCGATCCAAAGAATTTTAGTTACGGAGCTGTGCTGCAGTTTTCCATGCGATTGTATCATCCGAAATGGCATCGAGTCTGTCCGGGAAATTCGATAACTGTTGCGTCCATTGAAGTGGTACGTTTCCCAACATCCAGCCTATAGCCCAAAATTGGTTATTCACATGAAGAAGTGTCTGTCCTCCCAAAGCTTTGAATCTGACAATGGCTGATTTCATGCAGAATTACTTTTTCAGGTGTTGCCTTTGCCTTTTAACTGCTCTTACTGTTTTGAACTTTTAAGTGTTAATTTTTAATTGTTCGTTTGCGCAACAGGTTTTTATATCTGCTCATATGATGTAATCTGACTGCAATAAAATGTTATTGACGGAATCAGTGACATGCAAACGTGAGTCTTTTACATTGAAATTACCGAATCCTTATCTTGAACCATTGTTCTGATGAATCTTGTTCTTTGAAGGGGTATTCTTCTACAGATACATATGATATGACCTTTGATACCTTGAAGATGATGAGCTTCACTTAAATGCGTCCGCCTTTCTTGACGTTGATCACTGGTAAACGACCAAATGAAACAACAGACATACAGTTATTCCCTTTGATTTATAACTTACCAGTATCTACTTGTAATATATCATTTCCTACTTGTTTTTTCGGCACCAACTGTTATTATACAACATTACCATTGATTGCACCACGTGATTTCACCGTAGTCACCACTTTGTTCAGTAGTTTTCTTAGTCAACAGATGTTCCGACTTTATGCTCTTAGTATTCCGTCTGAAACTGTTAATTATCTCCACAGTTCTGTAGCTTTCTCATATCATTGTCCGTTGTTCACTCTTAGTTCCACCACTGTCGACATCCTCGGCTGTCCTTGTCTTTCGTCGCTGTGTTGGGATCCCCTCTCGTTGCTCAGCGTCTCTACATCGCTCGCTGTACCCTTCACTGGATGGCTTCACGTGATTTGCCAATGATTCCAATACTCTTCAAAACAATTTCCTCTTCCTACCAGTTCTCCTTTTTATCAGTATTCTATAGAAAATTGGAGCTGAGTACAGGATAATTTTTTCCATTTGGCTATACAAAAGTATTAACTGTTTATAAATTTATAAAAAAATTGAGGTGGCTTTGAAGCTTTCTGAAGATATGAAGTATAATAATTTTTTCAATCTGAACTACGATTTTATAGAATTTCAATGCAAAAGTGTAGATTTAATATTTTTCTTATGAATGTTCTTGGTCTCTTCCAGTGTTTAAGACGCAACGAAATGTACTCACAAGGAGCTTTTCGTTGTCAAGTAGATATAGACAGGAAATCACACCAGTGGTGAATGATTGTATCGCATTGCAAGATACGCGGGGGACTAACAGAAGTTGTTGTTGTTGTTGTTGTTGTTGTCTTCAGTCCTGAGACTGGTTTGATGCAGCTCTCCATGCTACTCTATCCTGTGCAAGCTGCTTCATCTCCCAGTACCTACTGCAACCTACATCCTTCTGAATCTGCTTAGTGTACTCATCTCTCGGTCTCCCTCTACGATTTTTACCCTCCACGCTGCCCTCCAATGCTAAATTTGTGATCCCTTGATGCCTCAAAACATGTCCTACCAACCGATCCCTTCTTCTAGTCAAGTTGTGCCACAAACTTCTCTTCTCCCCAATCCTATTCAATACCTCCTCATTAGTTACGTGATCTATCCACCTTATCTTCAGTATTCTTCTGTAGCACCACATTTCGAAAGCTTCTATTCTCTTCTTGTCCAAACTAGTTATCGTCCATGTTTCACTTCCATACATGGCTACACTCCAAACAAATACTTTCAGAAACGACTTCCTGATACATAAATCTATATTCGAAGTTAACAAATTTCTATTCTTCAGAAACGCTTTCCTTGCCATTGCCAGTCTACATTTTATATCCTCTCTACTTCGACCATCATCAGTTATTTTACTTCCTAAATAGCAAAACTCCTTTACTACTTTAAGTGTCTCATTTCCTAATCTAATTCCCTCAGCATCACCCGATTTAATTTGACTACATTCCATTATCCTCGTTTTGCTTTTGTTAATGTTCATCTTATATCCTCCTTTCAAGACACTGTCCAGTCCGTTCAACTGCTCTTCCAAGTCCTTTGCCGTCTCTGACAGAATTACAATGTCATCGGCGAACCTCAAAGTTTTTACTTCGTCTCCATGAATTTTAATACCTACTCCAAATTTTTCTTTTGTTTCCTTTACTGCTTGCTCAATATACAGATTGAATAACATCGGGGAGAGGCTACAGCCCTGTCTCACTCCTTTCCCAACCACTGCTTCTGTTTCATGCCCCTCGACTCTTATTACTGCCATCTGGTTTCTGTACAAATTATAAATAGCCTTTCGCTCCCTGTATTTTACCCCTGCCACCTTTAGAATTTGAAAAAGAGTATTCCAGTCAATAATGTCAAAAGCTTTCTCTAAGTCTACAAATGCTAGAAACGTAGGTTTGCCTTTTCTTAATCTTTCTTCTAAGATAAGTCGTAAGGTCAGTATTGCCTCACGTGTTCCAACATTTCGACGGAATCCAAACTGATCCTCCCCGAGGTCTGCATCTACCAGTTTTTCCATTCGTCTGTAAAGAATTCGCGTTAGTATTTTGCAGCTGTGGCTTATTAAACTGATAGTTCGGTAATTTTCACATCTGTCAGCACCTGCTTTCTTTGGGATTGGAATTATTATATTCTTCTTGAAGTCTGAGGGTATTTCGCCTGTCTCATACATCTTGCTCACCAGATGGTAGAGTTTTGTCATGACTGGCTCTCCCAAGGCCGTCAGTAGTTCTAATGGAATGTTGTCTACTCCGGGGGCCTTGTTTCGACTCAGGTCTTTCAGTGCTCTGTCAAACTCTTCACGCAGTATCGTATCTCCCATTTCGTCTTCATCTACATCCTCTTCTATTTCCATAATATTGTCCTCAAGTACATCGCCCTTGTATAAACCTTCTATATACTCCTTCCACCTTTCTGCCTTCCCTTCTTTGCTTAGAACTGGGCTGCCATCTGAGCTCTTGATATTCATACACGTGGTTCTCTTCTCTCCAAAGGTCTCTTTAATTTTCCTGTAGGCAGTATCTATCTTACCCCTAGTGAGATAAGTTTCTACATCCTTACATTTGTCCTCTAGCCATCCCTGTTTAGCCACTTTGCACTTCCTGTCGATCTCATTTTTGAGACGTTTGTATTCCTTTTTGCCTGCTTCATTTACTGCATTTTTATATTTTCTCCTTTCATCAATTAAATTCAATATTTCTTCTGTTACCCAAGGATTTCTAGCAGCCCTCGTGTTTGTACCTACTTTATCCTCTGCTGCCTTCACTACTACATCCCTCAGAGCTACCCATTCTTCTTCTACTGTATTTCCTTCCCCTATTCCTGTCAATTGTTCCCTTATGCTCTCTCTGAAACTCTGTACAACCTCTGGTTCTTTCAGTTTATCCAGGTCCCATCTCCTTAATTTCCCACATTTTTGCAGTTTCTTCAGTTTTAATCTACAGGTCATAACCAATAGATTGTGGTCAGAGTCCACATCTGCCCCTGGAAATGTCTTACAACTTAAAACCTGGTTCCTAAATCTCTGTCTTACCATTATATAATCTATCTGATACCTTTTAGTATCTCCAGGGTTCTTCCACGTATACAACCCTCTTTCATGATTCTTAAACCAAGTGTTAGCTATGATTAAGTTGTGCTCTGTGCAAAATTCTACTAGGCGGCTTCCTCTTTCATTTCTTAGCCCCAATCCATATTCACCTACTATGTTTCCTTCTCTCCCTTTTCCTACACTCGAATTCCAGTCACCCATTACTATTAAATTTTCGTCTCCCTTCACTATCTGAATAATTTCTTTTATTTCATCGTACATTTCTTCAATTTCTTCATCATCTGCAGAGCTAGTTGGCATATAAACTTGTACTACTGTAGTAGGTGTGGGCTTCGTATCTATCTTGGCCACAATAATGCGTTCACTATGCTGTTTGCTTTGTAGTAGCTTACCCGCATTCCTATTTTCCTATTCATTATTAAACCTACTCCTGCATTACCCCTATTTGATTTTGTGTTTATAACCCTGTAGTCACCTGACCAGAAGTCGTGTTCCTCCTGCCACCGAACTTCACTAATTCCCACTATATCTAACTTTAACCTATCCATTTCCCTTTTTAAATTTTCTAACCTACCAGCCCGATTAAGGGATCTGACATTCCACGCTCCGATCCGTAGAACGCCAGTTTTCTTTCTCCTGATAACGACAAGTTAAGGGATTTGAAAGGGATGATTTTGAAGACATGGACCGAACAGTTGGCTCTTTGTATAGTGCTTCAAAGGATCGATTAGCCAGCCATAACTCAAACAAGTCACTCCATTCACAACGAGCTTTACGCTGTCAGACAAAGACTGGAAACGACACCTATGTATAATCTATTACTCAGTCTTAAATTAGCCAGATTTTTAGTAAGGGGTGACTTTTGGATGTGAACAATGATGCCACCTATTGAATGTGTAGTGTGGTATGGAGAGAACGAGGGCAATTCAAGGTCACCTCCACCTACAACCCCTCTGCTCTTGTCACCATTCCCCCCATAGCAATACAAAGATGTAGAATGTAGCCCACTAGCCCTAAGATAAAATGGCAGTGGAACTGGAAGGATCTCGGCTCGAGTCACGTCATGTTTAATTTTCTTAAATTTTTCTTTTTCTCTGTTTTCCACGCATTTTATGTCTGTAAGGCTTTTAGCAAAATTGGTTTATTGCAATACGTCTACATCAGTGTTATGAGGGTTCGATAGTGCAGTTGAGTTACTGAGTTCTGACAGGCAGTAGCACCACCACCACATTTCGATAACTGGACCAACAACACGGGGCAGTAAACAATTTAGAGAGCAATACTACGTCTCTTAAACGTACTGTATCAATTAAACATGAAAGGACTCAAATTCAGAATCTTCTGACTCCACTGCCATCGTAATTTAAGACAAGTGGGCTAGATCTGCGATCTTGTGTAGGTGTTGCGGGGTGGAAGGAGGAGTGATATCATGGGCGAAGGAGTGCAATTAAGGTGTGTGACGGAATTGCGCTAGTTTTATACGTATCCCACTACTACAATGCACATACAATTTGCAGACAAAAGTTTCGCTCCCAGTTGTTTATTTGGCCCACGACTTAGTTAGTAAGTGACGTCAAATCTTTTTGTTTATACACATGACCATCGGAAACTGCCTGTGGTCATAACGGACAGATCTACACGGTTGTTGGACCTCTGGGTAATACAAACAAGTTTGTGAGCAAACCAGCACATAATTTCCACATGTGACATGTTCTCTATTTAGCAGTTAGTTAGTTTCGTGTGTTATTTGCAAGATAAATCATAATGATGTGCCACCAATAATTTTACATTAAAATAATCAGTTTATTAGTAGGTGTAACACATTGTCATTACCATAGTAAGTGATGTTGTCCCCTACCTTATGTTTGTATGCCTTTTTTGTTTTGTGAGATATCCTTCTGTAGCACATCGTCAGACTTGTTTTGATTTGGTTTATCCCGTTTTTAAGTGGCTGTTCCTCTTTTGTTTCTCTAATGAGATACTACGTCTATATTTGTTGAGTAACTGTTCATACTGAAATTACCTATAAACGTGATCATTTGCAGATTTGCTAACTGTAGCTTATGCATTGTGCTAGATACAGGGAACAGGCAAAATAATGTGAACACCTGTACTTATTTGAGAATGGTTTATTAATAACGGGTTGGGCCCCCATTTGCCCGTAATACAGCTGGGATTCTTGTTGAAATACTGCCATGTAATGATTGTATAGTCTCCACTGGAATATTATGCCACTTTTCGTTCAGAACCTCTTCTAACTCCTGTAGTGACCAGACAGGCGGAAATCTGCTCCGGAGTCTGTGCTCAAATACTGCTCGAAAGTGTTCGATAATGTTCAAGTCCTGAGACTGTGCTGGCCAGGGAAGACGCTGCAGTTCAGTTGAATGCTCCACATACCACGATTGTACTGTCCTATCTGTGTGGATAGGTGCATTATCATCCAAAAATATGGCATCATTTTTGGGGAACAACATTTGAATCATGGGGTGCACTTAATCACCTAAAATGTTCTCATAATCGTTGGCTGTAACACGGCCTTTGAGAGTAATGATGGGACCAGCAAAATACCATGATATGGCTGCCCATACCATCACACCTCCACTTCCATGCTTAACCGTTGGAATCAAGTAATCAGGATTGTAGGCTTCTTTTGTCGTTGTCCAGATGTAAACCCGGCTCGATGTTGGAAATAACGAAAACGTTGACACGTCGAACCATATGACGTGCTTCCACTGATCAGCCGTCCAGGATTTATGCACCTGACACCATGTTTTACGCTTCTTTGCGTTGATTGTCGTCACTAATGGGTTCTGCATAACAGCATGCCCATGAATATTCGCTTTAGGGAGTTCTCGGGGGACAGCGTCGATAGATATAGGGTTCGAAGACCCCTGTTGAGCTCTGCAGTCATTTTAGCTGCCATAGTTTTGTGTTGTTAGCCTACGACGATCCCTGTTGTTTAATTTTGATTAACGCCCACTATTACATTTACACGACGATGTCTTTCTGTGTTTTGTGTAGGCTGTCATGACTGTTGAAACAGTTGCTCTTGAAACATTCAATAAGTTGGCTGGCGTGGTTACTGATGCTCCAGCTAATCGGGCCCTAACTTTCCGCCCTCTTTGGAACGCTGTTAGTTCTTTCGTTGCACGTCGACCTCGGTCGCTGAACGCAGATACGAAGTGTGCACTACTTGTAAACAACCTGCACTGATGCCTAGTCCGTACTGAACACGCACAGTCCAGCGCCACACTTACCTTACCTGCATTGTTGACCTTCAAACAACCATCCCATTACTACCGTTGCTCACATTATTTTGCCTATCCCCTGCATTTGTTTTGCATAGGCTTCAACTGCCCAGCTGGACCTTCGCTACTGCACGGTGGCAGTTTACAGCAAAGCTCCCACCACCGCCATTATTACCCTCCAGTCCACGACGCCGTCTGCACAGCTAGGAGCCAAGTTGTTTTGTCCGCACTCTACATGTCGGCGTGTTGCTGTGTTCATAGCGGCATTTCTGTGGCGTTTGAGATCTGCATAGTCTTGGTCGGTGTCTGTAAACAACATCCATCACTTTTTATACCATAGTCCATGATGATGGGGATAGCATTTCTATGACCGGATGACTGCCATAGCCAGAATATGAAGCGGAAACCGAGATAGGGAAGCACAACGGAATTGAAAATACATTCACTGAATCCTGAGAACAGCACTACTAATACAAGGACGTCATTGCAAATATTTGTGTGTGCCTACCATATCTGAAATGCATTGCTTGTCTAAACTGTAGCCGATGGCACATTAAACACTTACCTTTCTTCCTTTTTGTACAGTTTATTTTACATACATACAACTTTTTACATAAAATTTTGCAAGTCCATTGTTTATGTACATTATTTATATGTGTATAGTCTGCTGCCAAGATTGGAGTCACATTCCAACACTATATAGCATCATACCGTCACAATTTAGCTGGCGTTTGTGATATAGAGGATTAATCTGTCTATTATCCCTTTCTTGTATTTCGTTCCTTGTGTTATCCAAACTATATTGTGGTTAGGATAGGAAACTGGTCAACTTTTTTGTCACACAGATTTTAGAATGGGATTAGCCGTCGTTCCCTAGTTGATAATGTAGCAAATAAGAAACAAAAAGTAATCTATACTGTTTATCCTTTACGTGCCAGCATCGTACTACAAGTTGTGATTGTTTATGCTAAGTTACAATAGAGATAGTCCAGACACGGGACCTTCTGCGCATTTGGTTGCAAAACAGGCAGAAGTGACAATGATAGTTCACATTCCGTGTGATGCAATAACTTGCCGCGCATTCAACAGGCTAATACCTCTGTAGTCTCCATATTCACTTGTCAACAGAGATATAACTTCCGCCGTATTTCACAAGCTTGGGATTTCTTCGAACGCTGCGTACAAAGTCTCTTCAACACTAGAGTAACAATTCTAACTGAGGTACTTCAAGAAAATCAAATTTAGAAAAAGCGTTCGTGTTGCAGTGACAGTACTTTTACAACAAAACGACCCATATAAAAATAAAAATAATGTTGTCTTGAAATCCACGTAGCAAATATAGATTTCGAAAATGCTAGTAATAAATACAGAAGGTAAAAGAAAAAATAAGATAAAAAAATCAGTCAAGAAGTGAGATATAGATTTTCTCCTTCAACCACACTAAATGCATTTACGAGGGTAAGTCAATTATTATCCATAAATAAGTTATAAAATTTTATTGTAATGAAATAGGAAACTTACAAGAACATTATTTTGCGACATAGTGTCCGTGTGTTTCAACGCACTTGTTCCTGATGCCCTCATAAAAGAAGGTTCTCAGTTGAGCTGCGAGCCAGGAATGCACCGCTTCTTTCACTGCTTCGTCCGAGGCAAATCAACGGCCCCTTAATGCTTGTTTGAGTGGACCAAACAAGTGATAGTCAGAAGGGGCAAGATCGGGACTGTATAGAGGATGATCCAGTAGTTCAAACTTAAGTTTCTGGAGCATTTCATCAGTGTGGGCAGCAGTATGCGGACGGGTATCGTCATGCAACAACACGACACCTCTTGACAGCAATCTTCGGCGTTTGCTTCGAATTGCAGGCTTTAGCCTGGCAGTAAGCATCTCACTGTAACGTACACTGTTTATCGTTGTGGCCCTTTTCCCATAACGTTTCAGTACTGGACCTTGTACGTCCCAACAAACCGTAAGCATCAGTTTTCCTGCGGCCGTTTGTGTCTTGACCTTTTTCTTGGACGGCGAATTTGGATGTTTCCATTCCATACTCTGCCGTTTACTCTCCGACTCGTAATGATGGATCCATGTTTCGTCACCAGTAGTGATCCTGTCTAAGAAGTTGCCCCTTTGTTACCGTAACGATCCAAATGTTTTTTGCAGATGTCCAAGCGCGTTTGTTTATGCAACTGTGTGAGCTGTTTCGGGACCCATCCTGCACAAACGGTATGAAACCCAAGTCTGTTGTGGATGATTTCGTAGGCAGAACCGTGACTAATTTGCAGACGAAGTGCCACGTTGTCAATAGTTAATCGTCTTTCTAAGAGAATCATTTCATGTCAACGCTCAATGGTTTCTTCATTTGTGGCGGTAAACGGTCGTCCGGCTCATTCATCGTTGTGGCAAAACACTGTACCGAAAGACTTCGACGAATTTTGGCCCCTGATACGTCTTCCGACCAGAAAAACGGATCAGTGAACGTTGTTCTTCTTTGGTGCAAATAGACATCGGAGCAGCCGTGATTAACAACACAGTAGCGATAACGAAACTAATCTATCAGCTTGAAAATTGCAAAGATATAACAACCAATAAACAAAGTATGCGTCATCAACGTAAAACGACAGTACTACCAAAGTAAACAAAAATATAACTAAATTGCGGACAATAATTGACTTGCCCTCGTATATTGGCAATATCACTAAAAATTGAAAATCAGAACTATCCAGGATTTAAATTAGGTGACAGTATTAATCTAAGTATACTATTATTTGCAGGTGTTAAACCAAATATGTGCAGAATACAATCTTGAAACTTCTTTACATAAGACGATAGTTATGGGCTTTCAAGGTAAATGGCTAATACTGTCGAAAATAGTAATCCTAGACGAAATACTAGAACTGGTTTCACGTTTTAAATATTTGGGGTGCGATAGGAATTATGATTATGGTAGTGCTATGGGTAAAAAGTTGCAAAAATTTGAAACATTGTGTGGAACAATAAACAAAATAGTTGATCGATTAAATTTTATAAAACTATGGTGATACCGTTGTTGTATCGAATGGATATGAGTGATGTTATTAACGAAGAAATAACAGAATCGAGAGGTAGGTGGAAACAACATGTGAAAAGACTGAGGAATGAAAGACCTCCCAAACGTTTTCCTGAACAACCTGAAGTGAAGGACAGACATTACTCGACGAAGGAAACGACGGGCATGAACTCTGTGACGATGGAACAGATAAATGCCTAATTCGTTTAAGTAAGAAGACGTCGAAAATACTGTAGCTTGCCTCATCCTGTTACTCACACCCTGTATTTCACAAAGTGTGGACGCCAGTCGTGGAAGGGTCCCTCCTAGATGAAGCGATTTCCGCCCAGTATTATTGAAACGCCGATGCGCAGTGGCTGTTGCCGAATAAGACTTCTTTTCTCATGCGAAACTCTCACTGAGTACTTCTTATTAATAACAGTAAGCAACAGGTCTTTTGATGTATGCACAGCAGTTGCTGCAAATAGGTGAATCTTCCGCATGAGTCCCCGCCAAGAGCATCTACTGTTTCATAGTCACATCTGTGGCCGTGACAACTATCCAGTTAATAGAAAATTGCTTCCTGAACACTGCCGCGTGCGCAAACCATTATGGCACGGAAGCTAATTTGCTGCCTTTTCTCTATTATTTTTCTGTGAACTTAATTGCCTTCCTAAGGTGCTGTGGCATTTCCTCGAAAATTTCATCCTAACTGCAACTGTGTTTTTCCCAGCTTGCTAGCACAGTATTGAACACTACATTGTGTTATTTGTTTCCTTGTGTTTTTCTCAAAACAATCTCTGTTTATTAAGGACATTTATTTCGACAAATGTCATCCTCTTAAATGTAGAGATATCTTTTCCTAACAATAACTTCTCTGCCAGCATAATATTAAAAACCAGCACAACTGAAACGAAAATAAATTTCTGTTTCCTAAGAAAAAGTGGCAGTTCCATGACGCTATAATAAACAGGTCACAGCACAACAAGCATTTTTAAGAAAATCACTCTAGTTGGCATATTTGCCTAGCCCTATTGAACAATACAGGTGGAAAGAAGGTCGGTACTTGCCAATAAACTGAAGATTTTTTTACGATGATCATGGAAGCTGAAGAAATGAATTAAAGTTTGTGCCACGGCAGGGACTCGAACCCGGGTCTTCTTCCATCATTATCGTAGATAAAGGTGAGACTCATACGTCTCGGGAAAAATTTAATTATAAGATCTATAAGAGCACCTGTGGTACAGGAATTCTCCTTTACGTCCAACGCAGGGATGCCGGAGGGCCCCGGCAATAGTGACGTTGTAAGGGGAAAATAAGCTGAAGACATGAACTGAAGTTTGTGTTGGGGATGGCATTCGACTTGGGTAGTTCGTGCGGCAATCGTACCCATGGTGTAATGGTTAGCATTTCTGCCTTGTTAACCAAGAACACCAGAGTTCGAGTACCGGCTGTGTCGCAAATTATCATAGATAAAGGTGAGACTTAAAACGTCTCGGGGAAAATTTAATTATAAGATCTTAGATTTTTTTGTTTAGTTATTGTGTGAGGGTCAAGTCATCTAGCATCATTGCAGTGTACTTTCTTATTCGCAGCATGTACCTATTCCATTATTGAATATTTTTATTGGATGTTTAAAGAGAACAACGGTTACACAAATAATGGAAAAAAGCACTTTTAGAACTGGGCGACAGTAATAAATGATAGGCAGTGCTCAATTCTTTCAAAACTGCTGTAGACTTCATCTGGGGCATTCCTTAACGTCCTAAACGTTCTCCTCGGTTGTCTGCAGGAAACATTACGAAGAGATATATTTCGTAGCCCATGGTCACTAAGCAGAAAACTAGATCTTCGACGGCAGGCACGTGACTGCTGCATGCACCAACATATTTAGTATACTCTACCAATTTGATCCATGGTATCATGTCCTCAGTGCTAAGCGCACGCGCGCAGGGTGGGGGTTTGGGGGGGGGGGGGGGAAGGGGGGGCAGACTTTCCTGTAAAGTGCCATTAATGTGTTAAGCAGAGTGCCATTGCATAGTGTAGCGTAGTCGTTTATATGTCTTGTGCATATGGAAGGTTTCTTCTAATGCAAGTCTGTGATATAGGCTGTGGCTGGATTTTAGTATCATTAAATCTCTATTTTAGTCGGATAATGGGTGTGGGCTGTGAGGTGGCCAGCAAATCTGCTACGGGAGATGTTACTTACGAGGTGTGGTTGGAAAGTTCTAAGAATGGATTTGCCACTGCTTACTGGTTTCGTGGGCAGGTACACGGAGGGTGGGGAGTGAGTCATTGCCTTGTCCTTGAACGCCCTCTGACAGGAAACTGCGTTTCTATTATTCAGTTGGTTGTCGCAGCTGGTTGAGCGTGGGTCTGTTAAGATTTGTTGCCGGATTCTGTCTGCGTGAAAATGGACATAAAAATGGAGCAACGAGTTTATGTGAAATTTTGTTTTAAAACCGGAAAATCAGCTTCTGAGACTTACGAACTATTAAAAACAGCTTTTGGAGATAACTGTAATAGCCAGGCAAATGTTTTTGTCTGATTCGACAGATTTAAAGCTCTCCTGCGAGCTTCTGTAAAGTTTGGAAGGTAGGAGACGAGGTACTGGCAGAAGTAAAGCTGTGAGGACGGGGCGTGAGTCGTGCTTCGGTAGCGCAGTTGGTAGAGCACTTGCCTGCGAGAGGCAAAGGTCCCGAGTTCGAGTCTCAGTCCGGCACACAGTTTTAATTTGCCAGGAAGTTTCATATCAGCGCACACTCCGCTGCAGAGTGAAAATCTCATTCTGGAAACATCCCCAAGGGCGTGGCTTAGCCATGTCTCCGCAATATCCTTTCTTTCAGGAGTGCTAGTTCTGCAAGGTTCGCAGGAGAGCTTCTGTAAAGTTTGGAAGGTAGGAGACGTAGGAGTCGTGTTTGGGTAGCTCAGTTGGTAGAGCACTTGCCCGTAAAAGGCAAAGTTCCCGAGTTCGAGTCTCGGTTCGGCTCACAGTTTTAATCTTCTAGGAGGTTTCATATTAGCGCACACTCCGCTGCAGAGTGAAAATCTCATTCTTAAAAATTCCTGTTCTTCCAGACCTGCCATATTCCCCTGATTTGGCCCCTGCTGACTTCTACCTGTTTCCTAAACTGAAATTTTCACTGAAAGGGAAGCGATTTGACTCGACTGAAGAAGTCCAGGCAAAAATGGAGAGCATCCTTAACACACTTCAGGAAAAAAATTTCCGTTGGAGTCGGTGTGTTCTGTCAGAAGGGGACTATTTTGAAAGAGATGCATCACAGTAGCATGTAAGTGTCACCATTGTACAATTACAAGCCCATTCTTAAAATTTTCCAATCACACCCCGTATAAGGGCCCAGAGGTGTTCTGAATATCTCAGTTTAAAGTTCCTACTGCTTGCCCTGTGTACACTGACAACAGTTGCATGGAAGTTTATGAACTACACTGCACTATGCAGTGTAGTTCATAAACTACAGAAAACACACACTCTCAAGCGCACGCACACCCGCCCTTGGTAAAGTGAAAAAGTATTATTTACAAACGAAGTTCCAAAAAATATGTATAGTGTTTGTGTGTGCTTCCCAACAACTTACTAGACTGCAGATGAGAAAGGATTTTCGAAAGCTAAATGTATGTAATCGCAAATATAGTCAATAAATATTTTTGCACGACAAAATTATGTTTAGCTTTAAAGTGACGTTAACTCGTCATCCAAACTCACAACAACATAATTTACATAGCTGCAGATAACAAGCTAACAATATCCGATATTGCACAGATGGCCCCAAGTAATCCAATCGTCTGGAAAAATTAAAATAATGACAAGAATAATCAAAAACATTATAGGCCTTATTTTCGTTAGAATAATATCACTTAAAAGATGTTCACATTTTACAGATTTGAATGAAGAGTACCCACTGAAAATTCGACGAAAGTGTTGAAACATGCTTGGGTACTTATGGAAAAACAGTTGTTTACATAGGAGGCGGGTCTTATATCGAGCAATTGTATCCGCAAAAACGGTCGCCAATGAAAGAAGTTACGTGCTACACTGAAGAGCCGAAGAAACTAGTTCACCTGCCGAGTATCGTGTAGGGCCCCGCGATCACGCAGAAGTGCCGCAACACAATGTGTCATGGACTCGACTAATGTCTGAAGTAGTGCTGGAGGGAATTCACACCAAGAATGCTGCAGAGATGTCCATAAATCCGTAAGAGTACGAGGGGTTGGAGATCTCTTCGGAGTGCATCCCAGATTTGTTCAATTATGTTCATGTCTGGGGATTTTGGAGACCAGCGGAAGTGTTTAAACTGGAGCCACTCTGTAGCAACTCTGGACATGTTGGGTGTCGCATTGACCTGTTGGAATTGCCCAAGTCTCTCAAAATGCACAATCGACATGAATGGACGCAGGTGCTCAGACAGGATGCTTACGTACATGTCACCTGTCAGTGTCGTATCTAGACGTATCGGGAGTCCCATATTACTCCAGCTGCATAGGTCCCAGACCATTACAGAGCTACCACCGGCTTGAACAGTCTCGTGCTGACATGCAGGGTCCACAGATTTGTGAAGTTGTCTCCCCGTACACATCCATTCGCTCGATACAATTTGAAACGTTGTTTCCAGTCATCAATAGTCCAATCTCTGTGTTGACGGTCCCAGGTGAGGCGTCAAGTTTTGTGCCGTGCATTCATCGAGGGTCCACGAGTGGGCCTTCGGCACCGAAAGCCCATATCGATAATGTTTCGTTGAATGGTTTGCAGGCTGCTAATTGATGGCCCGGCATTCAAATCTGCAGCAGTTTGCGGAAATGTTGCACTCGTGTCAGGTTGAACGATTCTTTTCAGTCGTTGTTAGTCCCAATCTTTTTCCAACCACAGCGATGTCGGAGATCTGATGTTTTACCGGAATCCTGATATACACGGTACACTCGTGAAATGATCATACCGGAAAATCCCCATTTCTTCCCTACGTCGGAGATGCTGTGTCCCATCGCTCATGCGCTGACTATAACACCACGTTCAAACTCACTTAAATCTTGATAATCTGCCATTGTAGCAACAGTAACTTGTCTAATAAGTACTCCAGACACTTGTTGTCTTATATAGGCGTTCCCAACCGCAGTACCGTATTCTGCCTGTTTACGTATCTCTGTATTTGAATACGCATGCCTATACCAATTTCTTTGCGCTTCAGTGTAGGGCCGCAGCTGAAGATTCTGCACTACCTCAGTTGATCATCATCGTCCTGGCGACCTGGAAAGAGATCCTGTTCATTTTTTTTTTTTTAAGAGGCCCAGTGATGTTACTTTTGGCGTCATGGTGTGGGGTGCCATCGAGTATGAGTCCAGGTCACAGCTGGTAGTGACTGAGGTAACTCGAACGGCACAACCGAATGGCATGGACATTCTGGGTCCTTTCATGCTACAGTATTGTAGTGCTACTTCCCAACAGAACAATGCTCGTCCATACATGGCACGTGTCCCAATGAACTGTTCGCGTGATGTTGAGGTACACACGTGGCCAGCAAGATCCCAAATCTGTCCCCAACAGAGAATGATCTGCCCTCAACATAACGTATGTGGAATCAGATCGGATATCAGCTACGTCCCAATGATGGTGTCCGGGAATGCAACAGTTGTGCACCAGCTTGCCTCAGGAGAAGATACAACGCCTTTATGACACCCTTCCCAACGGAATCAGTGCGTGCAGCCAGGACAGAGGAATTACAGCGTCATCCTGACAAGTGGGCTCATACTGCCAAGTACGGTGTATGTTTGACTCGATTTTGTAGTCACAGAAATAACATCATATACCCCCTCAACCCGTGGTGCTTCATTTCGTTTCGTCATTTCCTTCTGGGTTCTTCACTTTTTTGTTAAACAGGGCGCTAGATGATGTCTCTCAACAGGCACATGAATACCAGTTAAGTGAAGAAGAAGTAATAGCAGTGGTTTCTCGTGAGTATACATCCTGGGTGTTCACCAGTTTTTAGATTCATTTAATATAGAGTGCGAAATTAATAGCATCTACTGTATAACAGTTATGCTTCTGAACAATTTTTTACCATTACAGCCACTGCTAATGACTATAGTAATAATAATAATAATAATAATAATAATAATAATAATAATGATAATAATAATAATGATAGTAATAATAATAGTAATAATATGCATTAATTGTGTGACAAAAGAAAGAGTTGTTTTTGTGGAATTTTGTTGTTTTGTACAGATTTAAATACGGTTTAGTGCAAGAACGAAATAATGTGTAAGCTTTCGTTACTCTCCGTTTCGCATTTTTGTGTAACTGAAAGTTTTCGTGCTGTTTTATTTTTTCCGGACAAATGCACAAGATCCCTAATACCTGTTGAAACATAAGGGCCTGAAGCAAACCGTCATCGATCCCACATTTAAGTGAATATCTGAGAGCCTAACACAACTTTTCGTTCATGTTCATACTCATGTATACAACAAGGGCCTACAGCACAGATAAAAATATGAGTCAAATGCCTCTGAGCACTATGGGACTTAACTTCTGTGGTCATCAGCCCTCTAGAACTTAGAGCTACTTAAGCCTAACTAACCTAAGGACATCACACAGATCCATTCCCGAGGCAGGATTCGAACCTGCGATCGTAGTGGTCGCGCGGTTCCAGACTGTAGCGCCTCGAACCGCTGGGCCACTGGGGCCGGCCCAGCACAGATAAACCTGACTCACCGTAAGATCAACAGAGGTTCGAACAATAAATAAATGCTAGTCTCACAATGGACGATGATGTGCTATATTCTCGTATGGTTCTCAGCGCCTCAAATGGGTCACTGTGTGATAAAATCCGAAATTTAATATACTAACACTCATACAGAACCCCAAAAAATACGTTTAGGCATCAGGGTAACATATACTGCAGTCCGATCTAATTTTACTATATAGCAGGTGAACTGGCATACCTGAGGAACGCGCTATCACCTAGCGGGATTTATGTCAAGAACACGGCGTTAAAAGTCCGCTGCAGTGTGCTACCACATGGTTGGTTCAAATGGCTCTGAGCACTATGGGACTCAACTGCTGCGGTCATCAGTCCCCTAGAACTTAGAACTACTTAAACCTAACTAACTTAAGGACATCACACATCCATGCCCGAGGCAGGATTCGAACCTGCGACCGTAGCAGTCGCACGGTTCCGGACTGCGCGCCTAGAACCGCGAGACCACCGCGGCCGGGTACCACATGGTGACATTGTCATAAACTTATTGTTGAGTAGTACGGACTAGCCGTGCACGCTGTTAACTGTGCACGGTGTTCATTAAATACTGTATGTACGTCATGCTAGTTGCGCATGCGCAAAAGTGCTCGTGGCCATTATGCCAGCTTACACGGAGACTAAAGTAGTAGCAGCGTAGCGTAGCGCGACAGACTTAGTAACATGTATTTCAGATTCTCGTATCTATGTTACATTTAACAGCATTCAAATAAAAGTAGCCAATAAATACACAAGGTCTTAAAAGCTAGGGTGTTCACATGCTCCTGTGCTCTTACATAGCCACTGAGTAATAGCCCTGCATGGCAATGATCACTAATAAAAAATTTTAAAAAATGGCTCTGAGCACTATGAGACTTAACATCTGAGGTCATCAGTCCCCTAGAACTTAGAACTACTTAAACCTAACTAACCTAAGGACATCACACACATCCATGCCCGAGGCAGGATTCGAACCTGCGACTGTAGCGGTCGCGTGGTTCCAGACTGTAGCGCCTAGAACCGCTCGGCCACCACGGCGGGCTAAAAATTAAAACACCACCTCGAAGTATTACCTATGTTCTATTATAGCCAGCATGATATGGTTCTCTTCCGACAAGGGAACCAGTCCACATAGGCAATTATGGTGGACCCGCGAATGAGTATCTCGACGCGGCGATTTTAAACAATTTTCTCCGCGATATTCTATCTTTCCGCTAGGTATGGAGGACAGCCTCTGTGGAGTTTGGAAAGTAAGGGAGAGATACTGCATGATACTGGTAAAAGTTAAATTGACTGGGCTGGGCGTAGTGCCAAATTTTGAATTCCTTGCTTAACACAATTAATTTGAAGGACGTGTCAATAATGGTTAACCTCTGCAGCAACATTGTTCAAGATGCTAGCCGTTTGCGTAGTAACACAAAAAAGACTTTTAGAGAAAGAGAGAGGAAAAAAAGATAGCCCTGTCCGTAAGAACATTAATCCCGGGTTCGAGTCCTGGTCGGTCGACAGACAGTTTTAATCTAACTGGAAGTTTCTTTTTCCTAAGGTCTCCATTTTTCAAGCATATGGAAGCATACAATGTATCATACATATCCGAAGTTTGTTTGAAATCACAAACCGTCGAATTTGTACCCGGAACTATTAAATATTTTAACAGCCAAATTCTGTAAAAGCTGTCAATCCTTCCTTGCAGTAGACGTTGAACTCAGGCCCCGAGTGAAATTATCCACATGTTGAAATTACTGCTAGAATAATAAAAAACATTTCTATAGCCCTCTATGAAATAAAGCTAATTTAGGGAGCAGAACTGCTCAGTCGTTGAAGTAGGAGTTGGCTCCTTCAAGTGGCAGTAACCTCTTTGTTGTGCCACTGATGTGCGCTTCATTCACATGAGAATTTATCTGTTTGGGCGACCTCCTTGTTTTGAAAACGGGGAAACAAGTTTTCCTACCCAGCGACTTTCTCCTCCAGTGTAGACTCAACGATCTGCTGCGAAGTTTGTGAAAAGTATTTAGCATACCGACCACCAGCGGTGTAATCAACATGCCATCATCCCATCCCTCCGAGCCTCTAGAACACGCAGTAGACCGTTTCCGCTGCGCCTGCATCCAACATTTCTCATTTCAGCAAATAAAGGGAACTCGTTAACGTGCCAACGCGCGCTCTAAACCTCTCTCAACCGAACTAATGACGCCACCTGTGCGCAGTTTCTCATTCCCCGTCCCAAATATTTAATTGAAGCTTTTGTTACTTTCACACCGTTACTCTACCATTTCCCGACCGCTCATATGTACATCCGACATTTTACTGCCGTCGCCTGCAATGTGTAGCCCCCTTCCTCTCCTGTGTCACATGTACTTCGGTTCGTGTGATGTGTTGTATTAATAATAACGGAAATATCACTGTTTCAGTTGAAATATCACTGCTTATCAGAAGAAAAGATAAGAGCCTTGTAGGAAGCAAAAATAGTTGTCTTTGGTGACGATACAAGTGTTACAATCAACCTTGTTGGGGAAACTTCAAAGCTTGAAATATTAAACAAGACTTTTCTTGAAAATTGATCACTGTTTGTCTGCTGATGAACTGTCACAGAACTTACAACACATGCAATTGTCAGATAGATGCACCAAGTAGCTGCTTATAATAAGTCTTTTGTATTCACGACAGACTTTCGGCCATTGTCGCCATTGTCAGGTACGTCTAGATTGATGTGACGTCCATATTAAGTCGTTAGTGCACCGTCTTATAACTGTTACTGTTTTAATAAGATGATATAAAATTATAATTACGGTGTGACAGTAGTTTGACAGTTCTACTCTTACGACGACGCTATACGTTTACAAAGTGGAATAGTCGAACTACTGGCACACCGTATTCAACACTATATTTCCAACATATTTATATCATCTACCACTTATTGAAACAGCTACAGTCATAAGACTGTTCACTAACGTTGTCATATTGACGTCACATAAGTCTAGACGTATTTGACAGTGGCGATAATTGTATAAAATTCAAGTTCGACCATCAGCTGCTTTTACTTTGAACCCCAAATTTCGACCGATTTCGGTCATGGACCATTTTCATGGATGAGGGTTAAAATGGTTTAAGGTACAACACTACAATTGCCATTACTTAAATAATGTGTAGTGCATTGATACTTATGACATGCTCTACACATTACTTAAGTGATCACAAATGTTTATGCTGTGGCTTAAACCATTTGAATCCTTATCCGTGAAGATGCCATTTGAATCCTTATCCGTGAAGATGGTCCATGACTGAAATCAGTCGAAATTTGGGGATTAAACAACGATGTGACAGCAACATATAGAATCATAAGAAGTGGAACTGTCAAACTACTGTCATACCGTAATAAACAGTTTATTTTCAACGTATTTACATCATTCGCCGTCTTATTAAAAGATCGACAGTCATAAGACAGTTCACTAACGGCGTAGTATTGACGTCACGTAAGCCAGACGTATTTGACAGTGGCTATAAATGTACAAAATACATGTTTGACCATCAGCTGCTTTTACTTTAAACCCCAAATTTCGGCCGATTTCAGTCGTGGACCATCTTCACGGATGTGGGTTAAAATGGTTTAAGCCACAACATTGCATTTGTCATTACTTAAATAATGTGTAGATAATGTCATGAATATCAATGCTGTACACGTTACGAGGTGCATTCAAGTTCTAAGGCCTCCGATTTTTTTTCTTCTCCGGACTGGAAAGAGATAGAAAATGCGCATGTTTTAAAATGAGGCCACATTCATTGTGAATACATCCCAGAGATGGCAGCACCATACGGCAGACGGAATTTTACCGCCAGCGGCGAGAATGAGAACTGTTTTAAATACGTAAAATGGTGACGTTTTCCTTACTTGAACAGCATGCAGTCATTCGTTTTCTGAATTTGCGTGGTGTGAAACCAATTGAAATTCATCGACAGTTGAAGGAGACACATGGTGATGGAGTTATGGATGTGTCGAAAGTGCGTTCGTGTGTGCGCGACAGTTTAATGAAGGTAGAACATCGTGTGACAAACCGAAACAACCTCGGGCTCGCACAAGCCGGTCTGACGACATGATCGAGAAAGTGGAGAGAATTGTTTTGGGGGATCGCCGAATGACTGTTGAACAGATCGCTTCCAGAGTTGGCATTTCTGAGGGTTCTGTGCACACAATCCTGCATGACGACCTGAAAATGCGAAAAGTGTCATCCATGCTGACGGACGACCACATGGCTGCCTGTGTGGCATGTTGCCAAGCAATGTCGACGCACAACGACAGGATGAATGGGATTTTCTTTTCGTCGGTTGTGACAATGGATGAGACGTGGATGCCATTTTTCAATCCAGAAACAAAGTGCCAGTCAGCTCAATGGAGGCACACAGATTCACCGCCACCAAAAAAATTTCGGGTAACCGCCACTGCTGAAAAAATGATGGTGTCCATGTTCTGGGGCAGCGAGGGCGTAATCCTTACCCATTGCGTTCCAAAGGGCACTACGGTAACAGGTGCATCCTACGAAAATGTTTTGAAGAACAAATTCCTTCCTGCAATGCAACAAAAACGTCCGGGAAGGGCTGCGCGTGTGCTGTTTCACCAAGACAACGCACCCGCACATCGAGCTAACGTTACGCAACAGTTTCTTCGTGATAACAACTTTGAAGGGATTCCTCATGTTCCCAACTCACCTGACCTGGCTCCTAGTGACTTTTGGCTTTTTCCAACAATGAAAGACACTCTCCGTGGCCGCACATTCACCCGCCGTGCTGCTATTGCCTCAGCGATTTTCCAGTGGTCAAAACAGATTCCTAAAGAAGCCTTCGCCGCTGCCATGGAATCATGGCGTCAGCGTTGTGAAAAATGTGTACGTCTGCAGGGCGATTACGTCGAGAAGTAACGCCAGTTTCATCGATGTCGGGTGAGTAGTTAATTAGAAAAAAAAAAAAATCGGAGGCCTTAGAGCTTGAATGCACCTCGTATTTAAGTAATGACAAATGTATTATTGTGGTTTAAACCATTTTAACCCTTACCCGTGAACATGGATCAGACACGTCCCTAAATAAGGGAACATGTTAACGATAAAGTAAGAACAACATAACAGCCAGTCCCCGAGCGGAGAAAATCTCCGACCTGACTGAAAATCGAACCAGGGTCCACTCGCTTAGTAATCCGCAGTGTTGACCGCACAGCTACCAAGGCGGACGAGGATATTCTGAATTCTTCGATGTTTGTATTGATAAGAACCTGTACTGGACATCACATGTTGCAGATTTTGTTAAACGTCTATGGTTTGCAACTCTTGCGTTACGGATGGTCCTGAAGATTAAAATGTCATAATTAGTTGACGTACCCTATTATCATTCACTAATGCCTTATGACAAAATATTCTGTGACAACTCGACATTGAAGAAAAAAGTGTTCGGTGAACAGAATAGTATAATGAGGATAATATATGTAGTCTTCCCTACAGGCTCTTGGAGACATATCAGTTGAGGATACTAACAACAGCTCATAGTACATTTATTGCCTTGTCAAGTCTGTCAACGATCAGTCGCATTTGGAAAATAACAGTAACATTTATGGAATATTCCGTCGGTTCTAGGAGGAACTCAGACGACTTAAAAATTTGAATACACATTTTCAATGTTTCACAGTAATATTCCATTTAATATGACAAAACTCTACCAGCTGGTGAGCAAGATGTATGAGACAGGCGAAATACCCTCAGACTTCAAGACGAATATAATAATTCCAATCCCAAAGAAAGCAGGTGCTGACAAATGTGAAAATTACCGAACTATCAGTTTAATAAGTCACAGCTGCAAAATACTAACGCGAATTCTGTACAGACGAATGGAAAAACTGGTAGATGCGGACCTTGGGGAGGATCAGTTTGGATTTCGTAGAAATGTTGGAACACGTGAGGCAATACTGACCTTACGACTTATCTTAGAAGAAAGATTAAGAAAAGGCAAACCTACGTTTCTAGCATTTGTAGACTTAGAGAAAGCTTTTGACAATGTTGACTGGAATACTCTCTTTCAAATTCTGAAGGTGGTAGGGGTAAAATACAGGGAGCGAAAGGCTATTTACAATTTGTACAGAAACCAGATGGCAGTCATAAGAGTTGAGGGGCATGAAAGGGAAGCAGTGGTTGGGAAAGGAGTGAGACAGGGTTGTAGCCTCTCCCCGATGTTATTCAATCTGTATATTGAGCAAGCTGTAAAGGAAACAAAAGAAATATTTGGAGTAGGTATTAAAATTCATGGAGAAGTAAAAACATTGAGGTTCGCCGATGACATTGTAATTCTGTCAGAGACGGCAAAGGACTTGGAAGAGCAGTTGAACGGAATGGACAGTGTCTTGAAAGGAGGATATAAGATGAACATCAACAAAAGCAAAACGAGGATAATGGAATGTAGTCAAATTAAATCGGGTGATGCCGAGGGAATTAGATTAGGAAATGAGACACTTAAAGTAGTAAAGGAGTTTTGCTATTTAGGAAGTAAAATAACTGATGATGGTCGAAGTAGAGAGGATATAAAATGTAGACTGGCAATGGCAAGGAAAGCGTTTCTGAAGAAGAGAAATTTGTTAACATCGAATATAGATTTATGTATCAGGAAGTCGTTTCTGAAAGTATTTGTTTGGAGTGTAGCCATGTATGGAAGTGAAACATGGACGATAACTAGTTTGGACAAGAAGAGAATAGAAGCTTTCGAAATGTGGTGCTACAGAAGAATACTGAAGATAAGGTGGATAGATCACGTAACTAATGAGGAGGTATTGAATAGGATTGGGGAGAAGAGAAGTCTGTGGCACAACTTGACTAGAAGAAGGGATCGGTTGGTAGGACATGTTTTGAGGCATCAAGGGATCACAAATTTAGAATTGGAGGCCAGCGTGGAGGGTAAAAATCGTAGAGGGAGACCGAGAGATGAGTACACTAAGCAGATTCAGAAGGATGTAGATTGCAGTAGGTACCGGGAGATGAAGCAGCTTGCACAGGATAGAGTAGCATGGAGAGCTGCATCAAACCAGTCTCAGGACTGAAGACAAGAACAACAACAACAACATTCCGTTATGAATCGGCCCTCGGCTTGTTAGGTCATCACCATATAACTTAATACTAAACAGATAGTTCACAGAACTTCAGCGAGAGTTGATATCTGTACAAAGATTGTTGTACAAAGATACGTGACATTTTATCACTATATCCATACAAAACACAAACATAATGTAACACCCAAAGAGACTAAACAAATGCATCTTAACAGTAACCGATTTTTTTCCTGTCGGTGCTTGGCAGAACATGATATTGCTGAAAATGTTCTGCAAAAGTATATTTATTTGGTCACCAACTATCTTTCGGATTCTCAGGCCATCTGACTGCCGCAAACAAAGAAAAACATGACGTACAACTTGAACACATATTATTAGTATAGAAGATACAAAAATGACAAAGTATTTACATAGAAAAATATAATTACATTAATTAAAAATGAAGGTAAACAAAGTTTTTATGTAGACATAAGTATGGAAAATGGAAATTGAGTGTGATTATTTAATATTAGGCTGGCGTTCTAGGGTCTAGTTTAGCAGGGGCTACAACCCGTCGGTTTTGACCAATGACGTCAGAATTGGCCAGAGAGCACGTATTACAAAGATGAAAGAGCTGAGAAGAATGTTCAGAAACAAAGGAATGCCAGAGAGAAAAAGTGTACTTCACATATATAAGGGCCAGTAGTATTTTCACGTTGACGATATCGCGTGTTTGCATCTTAGTATTTCTCCGCAAAATACAATGGAAAGAAATGAATGAAACATATTATTAGCAAAGATTACATCACGTTACATGTTTGTCAGTTGTATCTCGAAACTCTTTCGAACTGTATTGCTTAAGTGCAGTACGGGATACAAATTCAGCGTACGTCGATTTCTTAGTTTCAACTACCATTGCTGTCCTGTTGTTCACTTGAACCATGTATCTCCTGCTTCACTAAACCGTAAATGAAACACCCGATACAAATTAAAAGCTCATTCGAAGTATGTTGCTTAGATACTAGCATCACTGTCCTGTTCTTCACTTGAACGATGTATCCTCCGCTTCAGTAAACCCTAAATGTAACACGGGATACAAATTGTAGATGTGTTGTTTATTTCATTTCCGCTATTAGTAACAGTCTTTTCTTACGTACATACTACTGATGACAGAAGGACCTACGTATGTAATATATGTATACCAGACTTCCGTTGGCTTCTATATATGTACACCGGTAACGAAAAGGTGGAAATAGACATACGTTACATTTGCACCTTGTACCTCAATTGAACTACACGGAGACAAGAAGACTACACATGTATAATTTGTATCCCGTACTTGAGTATGGGGTACAGTTTTCTTGTTGCCTTGGACGCTAATAGTATCCCATTCGTTACTTGAGCTATATAGCTGTACGCAACATTTGTATCTTGCTCGCCAATTGACATATATAGTGTCAGTGTAAAAGAGAAGTGAAGGACTGGCTACAAATTTTAGTTGTGTCGTCAGTGTAAAGACGAAGTGAAGGACGGGATCAAATTTTAGTTGTGTCGGGGGTTTCGCCTGTTATATAGCAAGTACACTTTAGAAAATGTCGTACTAATATTAGTGCTGGGAAACGAAAGAAGATCGACAGCTGAGAAATTTCTATTACATACTTCACAACACGAAAATACATATATTGGTGGAAAAAAACAGTGAAATATCAGAATAGTGACATACCGTGAAAGACGCAAATGGAAAAGTGAACTTATCAAACGGAAATATCGAGGAATAACCGAAACTCGCCTAGACAGACAGTAACGAAAATTACACACACACACACACACACACAAACAGACAAATCCATTCCTATAAACGAAAATAAGACAGTAAAAATTGCTCTAGAATAACAAACTAATACTCCAAATTACCTCAATATCATTACGAATAATTATTTTAATGTACAATGATATCGCTTATCCGGAACACAGAACAGTTTTATTATCTATGCCTCGAAGTGAAGACATTACTATCTATGACTAATGTATGACGTCATTGGTCAAAACCGACGGGTTGTATCCCCTGCTTCACTAGACCCGAGAAATAATACGACACGAACACGCGATATCCTTAACGTGAAAATACTACTGGCCTTTATATATGTCAACTATAACTTTCGTCTCTCATATTCCTTTGTTTCTGAACATTCTTGTCAGCTCTTTCATCTGTGTAATAAGTGCTCTCTGGCCAATTCTGACGTCATTGGTCAAAGCCGACGTGTTGTATACCCTGCTTCACTAGACCCGCGTTCTGTGTCATCGTTCGTTGATTTCCGTTATTTGCGGTAGGGTCATCTTTTTGCTTGTTTGACAGAATGTAAAACTTCACATTCTACAGCACACGGATAGTTTTCTGATGAAAGATGATCTTCAGCTCCTCTCATGTTCACGTAGCCTGTTTGCCATAGCTCTGCCTGACTGATCAATATACTCTTTTTCACAATGCTTGAAAGTGATTTTATTTACACCATTCTGTACCCAGGGTTGCATTTTGTATTTACTACTGAATAAAAATTTTGATACGTTAATGGTATTATAAAATGTAGGTCTGTAGTTCTGAGACTATAACTGTTTTGCAAGATTTCTGAAATGTGTCAATGTATGAGATTTTTACAACAGGCGTTGAAACTATTGAGTGATTGCTGTTGGCCGGCGTACAGAAGTTCCATTATCTAAATCAGCCTTTTATACAGGACTACAAACTGTCAAACAAATCGCTTCCAACAATGACTATAGCTCTGCCCTGACTGATAATATTCTGCGAGAAAGAAAATGAATAAAACCACACCACTTCGCATGCACTGGCCAACAGTAATCACTCAGCAGGCTCGAAGCCTGGTGTAAAACTCCATGCATTGGCAACATTGCAGACAACTACAGGCCTGCATTTTATAGTACCAATAACGTATCAAAATTTTTATTCAGTCTAAATACAAAATGCAATCCTGGGCACAAAGTGGTGTAAATAAAATCACTTGCAACCAGTGCGAAAACGTGAACACTTGTAAGTCAGGCAGAGCAGTGACAATTAGACTACATGAGGATGACAGTAGCTGCCGATTAAGGATGGCTGATTCGGCCTTTTCTGATCATATTTTATCAGAAAACCATCCATAAGATGTAGAATGTGAAGTTTGACATTCTGTCAAGAAAGACGCCCCCACTGGAAATAATGGAAATCAAAAAATACACGACAAACAATGCCAGCCTAGTATTAAATGATCAGGCTCAGTTTCTATTTTCCATTTTGTTAAATTAAGGTTTCGTTACAAACACTAGATTCTAGCTGTAAAGTCATTTTACTTCTCATAATTTATTGTATGTATCCCTATATAAAAACTTCGCTTACCCTCTTTTTTTAATAATTGTAATTATTGTAATATTTTCCTTTGTAGACACTTTGTCATTTTTGTATCTTCTGTACAAACGATATCTTTGTAAGTCGCACATCATGTCTATCTGTGTTGGCGACAGTCAGTTGTCATCTGAAGATGGCCTGAGAAGCCGAAAGCCAGTTCATGACGAAATAAAAATAAAATGTCACATATCTTTGTGTAGCTATGACCTCACTGTAGTTGTGTGGACTATCTGTTGACTATTGAGTTATTAGATTGTAGCCTAACTAATCGAAAGCCGGTTGATAACGAACCGCTAAACAAATATCATTGCGGAACATTAGTAACGTGTATTCAAGCTTTTAACAGTAACATTGATAAGTGCTCTGCTTTTGTGATAGATGACATTTTTTACTCTCTATCGCTCAGTCTTAGTGACGTACAGAAAGGAGTGCTGTGTTTCACTATTGATCTGGCTGTGATGTAAAAACTAAGGATCTATTCTGTGGACGTCAACTACATGGTGATAGATCCGAGGTCTCCTTGTCACTCCATGTAACCGTGACTACAAGATTAACGCCAATCTGTCAGAAGGGTCTCGTGACGCTGTCGTCTGCACAGTCTAATATGCTAATATGCTTAAGCACTCCTTCCTTTACAGCAGCCAAGAAAGGACTTGGCTTGACAAGGAGGCAGACAGTGTGTAAAGTGCGGACTGTTATCACTTCAGCTATTCTGGTCAGTTACAACTAAGCTGTTATTTTTATTTATTTTTATACGACCCATTCCAGAGAACGTTAGAAATTACTTTGTAATGTGACCGTACCTCGGGGACATCAAAGCCAGCTCACATTTTTATTAGTACACAGACGTTTTAAAATATTTATGTGTAATTTATTATACACTGAAGCGCCAAAGAAACTGGTACGCAGAGATATATAAACAGACAGAATATGGCGATGCGGTCCGCAACGCCTATATAAGACAAGTCGCGGTTGCAGTTATTAAATCGGTTACTGCTGCTAGAATGGGAGCTTATCAAGATTTAAGTGAGTTTGAACGTGGTGTTACAATCGGCGCACGAGCAGTGGGACACAGCATCTCCGAGGTAGCGATGAAATGGGGAGTTTCCCATACGACCGTTTCACGAGTGTACGGTGAGTATCAGGAATGCGGTAAAACATCAAATCTGCGACTGCTGCGGCCGGAAAATATCCTGCAAGAGCGGGACCAGCGACGACTGAAGAGGATCGTTCAGCGTGACAGAAGTGCAACCGTTCCACAAATTGCTGCAGATTTCAGTGCTGGGCCATCAACAAGTATGAGCGTGCGAACCAATTCAACGAAACATCATCGGTATGGGCTTTCGGAGCCAAAGGCCCACTCGTGTACCCGCCTCGCCTGGGCCTACCAACATCGACGTTGGACTGTTAACGATTGGAAAAGTGTTGCTTGCACGGACGAGTCTCGTTTCAAATTGCATCGAGCGACATTCCTGCGTGTTCACGGAGGAGTAATTAGGGAGCTGTACCAGTTTCTTTGGCTCTGGAGTGTATAAATTCGCCCCAAAACTCAGTGCCCCTTTGGTGCAGCTGTTTGATTAGAAAAGGGTTTGTACAGAAGAGTATTGCACTTCACGTAAAAACCGCAAGTTTTGTTGTTGTCAGCCCCTCCGTGGTGTTCCCGTGAGTACTTTTACGTTTCCGGCGGAAGGGACGCTAAGTTAGTCTGAGTCGGACGGTGGCAATGAAGGGATCGACGACGGATGACGTGAAAGAGTTCGCAAAGTAGATTAACTGTTGGATAGAATGTCGATGGTGCAAGAAAGAAACGAGGATTATAAACAAAGTAACGAAGCTAGTACAGAAGTCATGTCAGTTTTCCACAGAACGTCTAACAAGATTAATCGAGATTGTCCAATCGGTACTATTTGTTGTATATTAACCTTTAGTATCGAAAAAGCGAAGTGAACAATAATAATTTACGATTCAAAACGACTAAGTATTGGTTTCTTCTTTAATTTAATCAGTTTCCACCGAAATGTCACCTTGAAAGGACTGATGCATTCAACCGTGGCTCGACGCCACGGCGCAGATAACCGGCTTCTCTTCAAGCGTAGCAGACGGATCACAACACATTTTTTTAACACTGCATGTCGCAGATACTTTCACTACCATTTTCTTTTGCAATCGGATTAGATCACACAAAATCGAACTGGCCCACAAATAAAAAGTAAAAAAAAAAAAGACATACAGTATAAACATTAAGAGTCAGTTCTTATACTACGAGAAAAACAACAAAAGTGATGCAGTTAAATAACTGTACGTGAATTGCAGTAACAGTTTTGTATTGCAAAGCTGCGTTCGCAGTACAATTTTCGTACTATCACTTTTCTTGGACAGCTATGTTGGTGCTACACATTTTTTTTTCCGCGCTATCTTGCCGTTAGTTTCGTTCCTTATGACAGACGGCAACTCCAGGGGAGCGTTGCACAATGTCATCTGACATGGCTTTTCGTATAGATGATGTCACTGAATTCCTCTCTGGCGAAGAAATTGCGCCATTTGAAATTCATCAGTGTCTGCTGTATGGAGACGATTCAGTAGCCATAAGTATTGTGAGAACATGGGCCCTGCGTCTCAGCAGTTATAATGCCAAACCACTGAAGACCTTGCTGAGCTGAGCTGAGCTGAGCTGCTCATATTGAACAGAGTCTAAGCCGGCCGGTGTGGCCGAGCGGTTCTAGTCGCTTCAGTCTGGAACCGCGCGACCGCTGCGGTCGCAGGTTCGAATCCTGCCTCGGACATGGATGTGTGTGCTGTCCTTAGGTTAGTTAGGTTTAAGTAGTTCTAAGTTCTAGGGGACTGATGACCTCAGAAGTTAAGTCGCATAGTGCTCAGAGCCATTTGAACCATTTTTGAACTGGAAATTATAAGATTGAAACCTTCGCCTCCTTTATATATCTTACCAGGCCTGGTATCAGCACTAAACACGATGAATACTAATGCACTCTGGTGGTCACTCTTAGCAGCCACAGCGAATTGCAAATTTAATTTCCACACACGTCGATGTATGGCGTTACATTGACACACGATCATTTCTTTTGGGTCTTTCACTTTTAAGCGGTATATTCATAAACAGAAACTGTGGAACTATAGCCACAGAAGCCGTAAATTGGATGTCTACACTGCCCGCTCTTGCGGAAATTTGTGGCACCCCACCAGCAGAACCTCTCCACACCTGTTCATTAGTTCGCTTTTGCGCGCAATTCAGATTCCATATTAACCAGTCGCTAGTATAAACTCGTTTCCATCAGAAAGTAGCGCTACTCACTGAATGACGGCCACTTTGCCTGCGGGAAAGTGAAATGTTTTTTGATATGCTGAGTAGAATATAGAATGTGTCACTTGATTCAAGTTTGGAACGGAATACATGTCCTTGTTCAACAGTATCACGTAACAGAATATTACGCACCCTGATTGCAGCTTGGTGTGCATTTGAATGTGCGAGATCATCTCTGAACGACACTATAAGCGACATATTGTACACTTTATCCGAGGAACATGTATATCAGGAACGTTCAACCCGGCGTGTCTCAGTAACGCATGACGCTTCGTAACCACTACTAGTGGGACTTAAAATGTGAACTGAAAAGTTGCTGGATTGCAATTTGTTTTAGGAACTAAAACAGGAAATAAAGAGCCCAAGTACAGGTTTCAGCAGACTGTATGGCAACTTTTTTCGTTACGACGGATATGTCTGGGCCTTTTTTGCACCAAGAATTCGTTTCCATCTACCGCTAAGATCATATCCGCTGCCATGGTTGAAAATTTTCTCACACATTCTTATTTCTACAGCCTCTTTAATTATAGAGTTCAGTATGTGTGAGCCTGGAACAAAACTTTTGTTTCGTCAAACAGTATGTTATGTTTGTGAGGCTGTGCTCAGCAACTGCAGATTTCTCCAGTTCTCGACTTTTGATGTACCGTTGAAGTTCTGCGCAGAGGTCGGAAACATTGCGGATAGAGTGACCGATGTAACTGCTTCGGCACTCACAAGCCATGTTATAAATCCCAAGAATCCTGAGGCTGAGACTGTCCCTAACAGGTCGTAGCATCTCCTTTATCTTATTAGGAGGTCAGAAAACAGACTCTTCCTATTTTGCTGGATGTAGCTCCGCAGAAGGGAAGCAGTGCGATCTGTGACTCATCTCGTGAATGTTCATTTTCACGTTTCCTTTTCTTCTAAACGCTGACTTCCTATCATATGACCAATTTTCTTTACTTCAGATGATTAATTTTGGAATTCAGTTGGTTCTGGTAAGAAAGGGTTATTGCTCTGTGTACCAGCGAGATGCTACATTCTCTACTAGCCTCGGTCTCAGGATTCCTGGGATTTACGACACCCCTAGTGAGTGCGGGAGCAATTAGATCGGTCAGTATGTCGTTTCCGACCACTGTGCAGAACATCAAAGGCGTATTAAAAATCGAGAACTGCAGAAATCTGCTGTCGCTGAGTACAGCCTCACAAACAAACAAAATAGTCCTTGACATAAAAGTTTTGTCGCAGGATCCCACAAACTGACTCTGTAATTGAAGAGGCTGTAGAAATAAAAATGTGTGAGAAAATCACAGCCGCGCACGGAAGCTAGCTCTTGATGTAGAGAAGAACCAGAGATAAATGTCGCAATGTTTACGCTAGGTCGGGAGCGGTTGCACCACCCGCGCAGACGTCGACACCATCTGCGATAGCATGACCTATTTATCCAGCTATCAGCAGCCATCTTTGGGCTACAGCAGTGGTTTCGATAGTCAGTTGCTCCTGACAAAGACGATGCAGATAATCGTCGAAAGCTAGAGGTTTTACCCCGAATTACGGCGGCAAGAAGTCCGAGAATGTTTTGTACAACTGTCGTCGTGAGTCATAGAACCAAACATTTATGGTACATTGTATCATACAGTTTCCGCATGTATTGCGAGTTACTTCTTCAACTCGTCCCGCAGCTGTACAAGAAATTTTTTCATGTGATTTGAAGGGTATGGCTGCTGAATCATACCTCAGCCTAATCTGTAGCAGGAACGTTCTAGCAGTGGACGTGGAGCCCTGTGCGAGATGTCAATACTCTGAAGACGATGTCGAACCATAGTAGCAGAAAGTCGTTAGAGAGTGGTCGAAGAAATCTCGAAACAAATGGACACCACAATACCAAGGAAGTATGTATCAGTGTTCAGGAATCCCTCTACAAGCGTTGATGTGGTTCTAGCAGCGTAATCGTAATCCGACATGTAGAACACGTAACCAATTCCACCGAAAGTTCTGTCGCGTCTAGCATTCCTGCTTTGTGAATCATACGATAACGCAGTAAGACGGCTCTCATGCATCCAAGGCAAACGCTGTGATTCTACAGAAGACAATTTGACCATGTGCGGGTGTCATAACCCTCGTGTTCAAAAGACGCCTTGCTTGTAGCCGTGCTTCGTTCAGTCACATTTTAATGGTTTGGGATATAAATGCTGGCCACTTATAGATTTTTTAATGACTACTTCTGTTCAAGAATTCCTCTTGGTGTAAGAGGAATTGTTAAAGAGAAAAATATTTTATCTGCATTTGAAGGTACTCCTGCTATGTGTCAGACTTTATTTCCATGAACAGATTGTCAAAGAATTTTATAGCTGCAGATTTCCCCCCTTTCTGGGCCGAAGTTAAGTTCATTAAAGGGCTATGCAGATCATTAGTGTTGTACTTTTGAATATCTCTTATTCTCAAACTCGGATTGTTTATAAAAATTTTCTTGAATAAATGTACTGTGTGGCTGTTATTAATACATCCACGTGCTTAAAGAGAAGCCTGCAATGTGTACATATGTGCGCTCCTCTCAATTCCAATTACTTTCTTTTGTGCAATGAATACTTCTTGCCTCAATGACGAGTTGACCCGGAATATTATCCCATAAGGCATCAGTGAATGAAAATATATAAAATATGTTAACTTGCCTAATCCCATATCCCCAAACATGCCAATGAGTCTTATGACAAAGGTAGCTGAATCCAAACATTTTATCAGGTCTACCATATAGTTGTCTTCGTGTGTAAGTTTTCGTCAATACGCACACTTAAGGAGAACTAAGAACTCTATTCTGTTCATAATTTATTATTGATACAGCAGGTTAACAGTAGCTAGGATATTTTTGACAGTACAAAACTGGATGACAGTGTTTTTTTCAAAGTGTAAAGGTAGCCCATTTATGCAAGACCACACAGTAACATTCACAAAAACATTTACTATTTTCTCTGATGATACCTCCTTGCTTGGTTTCAGAAAAATTCTATCATCAACAGACAGCACTAATAGTACTCCTGTCTGCCATTGAAGCATATCGCTCAATGTGTATCTTCAAGATATATATCGGCAGCGTTAGACACCAAACACTTGCATAAATGATTTATGGTAGTGATTCCCAACCTTTCTTAGACAATTACCCCTGAGTGCAATCAGACATTAGATAGTACCCCTGCACCTCTCATCCCCCCCCCCCCCCCCCCAAATCACCACCAATTTTTAGCAGATGACTAAACAGTAGAATGAAAGACTTTTCTTGGAACAGTTTTATTTTTAAAATGATTAGAGGAGATCAATAGTATTTAGTCCGTGTGTGTGTGTGTGTGTGTGTGTGTGTGTGTGTGTGTGTGTGTGTGTGTGTGTGTGAGGGGGGGGGGGGGGGGGGAGCGACGAAGGCATTCTTGGTGCATTGCCAGTGATACCCACAACTCCTCCTCATATAAAAAAAGCTAGCTACCCACAGTGAGGATAGACACGTGTTACAAAACATGCTTCCCTTGTATTACTCCTCTCCATTGCGGCAGTTACTTGACCTGAACTTTGCAACCCTATTTAAAATCAAGCAAGTTAAAATGTGTGCACTGTTCTTATTGTTCATAAATCACTTGAACGCTGCAAAAAATGGTTCAAATGGCTGAGCACTATGGGACTTTACTTCTAAGGTCATCAGTCCCCTAGATCTTAGAACTACTTAAACCTAACTAACCTAAGGACATTACACACATACATGCCCGAGGCAGGATTCGAACCTGCGACCGTAGCGGCCGCGCTGTTCCAGACTGTAGCGCCTTTAACCACTTGGCCACCGCGGCCGGCTGAACGCTGCACTCCTTACTTCTGAACTGTGAGAAATTGGAAGACTTCAGGCTGTTAATGCTTTATGTCTGACCACAGCCTCTAATACTAATAGTGATAATTATATTGTGTACAACTCTATGTAGTCCCTATGTAGTTACTGCTGTATCGTGTTGTCAATTCATTGATCTGTTTCAAAGCAAATTATGAAGCGATTTCTCTGAGACGCCCGCTAAACCGCAAGGCAGAACAGGTGATTAGGATTATGGAAATGGCGAAATAAGGTGGCGATCAGTTTCACTTAAAAATTGTATTTTATTGTAATTTAACAATAAACCAAAACGGCACATAGCCGAAGCTTTACAACTACGAATTTCAAAATCCATTTCTTTCACGGCTGAAAGCCTCCAAAAAAAGAAATCTTAAAAATCAACAAGCTAAATTTCAAGTGACTGAAGATATATATATACAGCTGGGCTGAAAGCCCCAAGGGAAAAATGGATAGAAGGAACATAAACAAGGTGCAATACAAATGGCTAACGGCCACATTTAAATTTTAAAATATATTACCATAATCTTTTAAGGCAGAAGGCCGCAATGTTTTCGCTTAAGGGGAAATTTTAAGAATAAGGCTTTAAGCGGCTGAAGGCCCACAGTTGATTTTCCAAAAAAATTCAAAAATACCGTAAAGGTTTAAGTTTTAAGTCTGCGAAAGCACACTAAATGTAAAAGCAACGCAACGACAATAACTAAATTTAAGAATAAGGTTTTAAGCGGCTGAAGGTCCACAACTGATTTTCCAAAAATTCATAATATCTTAAACCTGTAAGTTTTAAGTGGCTGAAAGCGCACTAAATGAAAAGATAGCACAACAACAGTAACTTTCAGCAAAATATCCACTTGCCAGAATTCAAACTTACTTATACAAGCCGAAGGCCCTTGATTTACATAAAACAATTTTTTTTAAAGCATTGGCTATAATAGATGACCAACATACCATTAAACACCCATGAAAAGGACAGTATAGACAACGGCACTCAGACGCCTCCAGAGGGGGGGGGGGGGGGGGGGCAGCCCTCGAAACATTAACGTTCACTTAGGTGAGACAGGTGGTGGGCCCAACTACACGTGATCCGTCGCTAACCCAACCAAGAGAGTCACGGACCGACCGACCAAACGAACGACTTACTAGCCACCAATCGGTACATGAATACTCAAAGACCAAACTGTTACAGACATGATTATCGACAATGAAATGTATATTAAGCGACAATAGGTTTTGGACAATGACAGTAGGTGAGGAAAGGACACTGCCTGAAATGACGTTAGTGGCCAGGGCAGGTAACCGGAACACAACGGCCACAAGGCAGAAAATTCAGCTGGTGCACTTGAATTGCAGTGAACCAATATGGTTAATTTCACCGCAATGCGGCTCGATTTCACCACTACTACCACTCGGTGTTGTTCACAGGAGAATCTCCCAACAGCGAACCACCGAAACGAACGACACAACATGAACGGACGTGGCATGGGTACTTATTTAAGACACCACTCAACTGTGACGTCCTGGGTCGGTAAACCACGAAGCTCGTAGCGGTGTGACAGCTCCACACACTCTCAGACACTGCGCAGGGACCGCCAGCGGACCCAGCCGAGTGTGCCGCACGGAGATATCAACCCTGGTCCGCACCAACCTACCGACTGCCCGCATACACCCTAGCTGGAAACTATATGCACAAGACCAAAGATGGTACACGGCGCATATATCGATACACATCGCTGCTGCCACACATAGAAGGAGGAAGAACCACGGCATAACCGCAACAACGGCGGGAAACCAAACGCAGCCAAGTTCAAGGAAACGCATGAATCAGAGTGAGCATGGCTTATTCTGTACTACTGCAGATACTATTTACAACTTGGAGAAGACATTTTCTTTTGATATTTAGAATTTTTTACATATATGTCTCACTTTTATCAACATGGATGTACGGGGCAAAACACAACTACTCACTTTTATCATCAGCTATGAACGGGAAAAGCACAACTATATGTATTTTGGGTGGACTATGTGAGGAACCAGTAATCTCCACCACATTAGTGCTACTAATTGAGAAGTAGTAATTATTGATAACTTGTATGATCAGCATTGGAGCCTTACAGAATCCTGACAGCGGTAATGATCTTCTGAAAATAATTTAGGTTCGTGACTGAAATAGAATCGAATTGTTTAGCTCCTACTCTTCAGAAAACTTCATTTTACACCTCAGGGCGTAATTACCCCCAGGTTGGGAACCACTGATTTAAGGCCTTGGTTTGCAGATGCTGTTAGGCGCTGTGCCACGGAATTCATTTCACAGTTAGCGCCAAGCGTGTTCTACGCTCATCTTCATACACTTCTTCTATTCGAGTTTTTTCATTTACATCGAGATAACATTAACTTCTCTGATATTCGGTACATTCACAACTATTTTCTGGCTCTGTTACCAAAGCGTCCTCTGCATAACCTCGCTACCGCGAACAAACGTTGGATGTGCAGCAGAGGACTTACAATGTTTCTGCGTCATTTTTGACCTTCCATTTCCTTGTACGGATAGACCGGGGCAGGAAAAACTGTCGGTATGCCTTCGTATAAATCTCGGTTGTCTTACAATCATGCTCATTATGTGAGATGTATGAATCTTAAAAGTAAGCTTTGTCGTCATGTTCTGCTCCCCTCTCCATTGCCGTATATCACCTTATTACGCTGCTGGCACACCTAAACGAGCACCACCATTTCCTTTTATTACTTCTACTCCTCCACCTACTGCCTGTCTCCTCTAGTATACCGGCTACGTCACTTTCCTACGTAAACACCTCACCCTCCACAAAAGACATCTTAACCAGTTCACCTCCTATTTCATCCAGTGACTCCTTAAGATAAGCCCTTCCAAACTGTAGTCAATAAACATATTGGGTGTATCGTCTACAGCTTCCTCGCACATGATCTTTACCAAACTACTTCCGATCGTCGTATCGAATAATTGACATGCTAAAATACTTAGACTAAACTCTCTACTGTAAATATTATGGAAACCCACGTACAGACGATTCAACAAGATGGCCTCAATAGACTAAACAGACGAAGGGGCTACATTCCCTCGCCATATTTCATATCTACAAAGCCGTGATCCCCCAAATCCTCTAAAATGTTAACTCCTACTGGATTCACTCCCCCAAAATTATATGACTGACGCCACTGAATGCCACACAGCCACTATGCTTTCCGGATTCACTTACCGTCCTGCCCATGAGTCCTGTGCACCTCCCTCACCTCCCATACTGAACTCCTGAGGATTACCCTACATAGTCCACAAACTTGACACTGACCACCTTGCTGCTTTTGTACAGATTCGTACGTCCATAATTCAGCCAAACCTAAACGCACACATTTCCCACATCTTGTCCTAGTGAATCTGTCAGCGCCTCCCGCTTCCCCACCTAAAGACCTGCCCAACGTTCCAGATTTAACAGGGCCACTATCGTCCTCTCTCCCTTCGTTTCACTCATCGATTTCTTTTCTAACAGTTTAGTTCGACCTCCTATTCCCATCTTGCCATTCTATTTACAAAACAATTGTGTACATAAACTCCTCACAGTCCTTCCCTTTCACGAACCTCACAGCTACTCCACACCTCACTCCAAAAAAATTAAAAAAAAAAGGAAACCCTCCCCATCAACACATTCTCCTCGATAGTAAAAACAAAAAAAATCGACCGTCGCCTTCATCACCAACAACGGAGAAATCAGTGCAGAACGTCAGAATTATGTAGATACATTTCCATAAATCAGCAGCACGTATCTTTCAACGCACCCGCATAGCAACGCGTCTTAGTACGCCACTTTCGGTATTTGGGGCGGCGTGCCACCTCCAGATCGGATTTGCCCTGCAGTTCAACAACGAGGCCTGGTGTGTTGACCACATTGGATATTAGTTTTAGACAGTTTCCCCACATCCGACTACGTGAATATGGGGCTGGTACCTGCGTCCCACCTCAGTTAAACGATTCGCAAACATTGAGAAAACGTTAACGTACCCTCACGTCTGATAACATTGGACAGAGGCATTTGGGGGACAGAATTTCTGTCCCAGAGAGGAAAGGGGTGTCGACAGGAAGGACATGCGGTCACTCTCCACCACGAACACTGGCAAATCTAATAATTAGCATGTCGATCTCCTGAAGCTACAGGATAAAGGGCAGGATGGAAGGATAACCATAATCTACTTTTTGTTGTTTAAAAATCTTAAAACATTTTATCTGCATTTTAATTTATAAAATGCGTTTATTTTAGCATATTTTAAGTGTATTACAACAGCTCTTACATAATTTCGGAACACTGTGGCTCCAGAGAAGATACACTCCTGGAAATTGAAATAAGAACACCGTGAATTCATTGTCCCAGGAAGGGGAAACTGTATTGACACATTCCTGGAGTCAGATACATCACATGATCACACTGACAGAACCACAGGCACATAGACACAGGCAACAGAGCATGCACAATGTCGGCACTAGTACAGTGTATATCCACCTTTCGCAGCAATGCAGGCTGCTATTCTCCCATGGAGACGATCGTAGAGATGCTGGATGTAGTCCTGTGGAACGGCTTGCCATGCCATTTCCACCTGGCGCCTCAGTTGGACCAGCGTTCGTGCTGGACGTGCAGACCGCGTGAGACGACGCTTCATCCAGTCCCAAACATGCTCAATGGGGGACAGATCCGGAGATCTTGCTGGCCAGGGTAGTTGACTTACACCTTCTAGAGCACGTTGGGTGGCACGGGATACATGCGGACGTGCATTGTCCTGTTGGAACAGCAAGTTCCCTTGCCGGTCTAGGAATGATAGAACGATGGGTTCGATGACGGTTTCGATGTACCGTGCACTATTCAGTGACCCTCGACGATCACCAGAAGTGTACGGCCAGTGTAGGAGATCGCTCCCCACACCATGATTCCGGGTGTTGGCCCTGTGTGCCTCGGTCGTATGCAGTCCTGATTGTGGCGCTCACCTGCACGGCGCCAAACACGCATACGACCATCATTGGCACCAAGGCAGAAGCGACTGTCATCGCTGAAGACGACACGTCTCCATTCGTCCCTCCATTCACGACTGTCGCGACATCACTGGAGGCGGGCTGCACGATGTTGGGGCGTGAGCGGAAGACGGCCTAACAGTGTGCGGGACCGTAGCCCAGCTTCATGGAGACGGTTGCGAATGGTCCTCGCCGATACCCCAGGAGCAACAGTGTCCCTAATTTGCTGGGAAGTGGCGGTGCGGTCCCCAACGGCACTGCGTAGGATCCTACGGTCTTGGCGTGCATCCGTGCGTCGCTGCGGTCCGGTCCCAGGTCGACGGGCACGTGCACCTTCCGCCGACCACTGGCGACAACATCGATGTACTGTGGAGACCTCACGCCCCACGTGTTGAGCAATTAGGCGGTACGTCCACCCGGCCTCCCGCATGCCCACTATACGCCCTCGCTCAAAGTCCGTCAACTGCACATACGGTTCACGTCCACGCTGTCGCGGCATGCTACCAGTGTTAAATACTGCGATGGAGCTCCGTATGCCACGGCAAACTGGCTGACACTGACGGCGGCGGTGCACAAATGCTGCGCAGCTAGCGCCATTCGACGGCCAACACCGCGGTTCCTGGTGTGTCCGCTGTGCCGTGCGTGTGATCATTGCTTGTACAGCCCTCTCGCAGTGTCTGGAGCAAGTATGGTGGGTCTGACACACCAGTGTCAATGTGTTCTTTTTTCCATTTCCAGGAGTGTATAACGATTGACAGTCCACTGTCTGACCATGTAGGGATTGAGACAACATTGATGGTAAGAAACGTGCAGAAAAGTATCTTTCTTCCTGCGTCTCCCACTGATCTGTTGAGCATTTATGTGACGACCTCACATAAACTAGCCCGACAAACAACACTCTGCAACACTTCGTCAGGAGTCATCCACTAAATCACAGTCCGGCATATACCTTCCCATAACTAGAATAATATGGTTAACTGGTTCCCACTAAGTAAGATATTCGATAACCACGGCTAGTGAGTTATTGCCTTTAGATGGTGTTATCAAACAATATCTGGTCGTTTTGCGTATGTACGTGATATATATTTGTATATTTTGAGGATCAGAATCGGTTTCTGATCTTCCAGCATTTTTAACAGTATAATGATACCACGTACCTGTACGTAACTGTGACGCCCGCAAACATTTCCCGACAGCGGTCTTATCCGTTATTTACGTGGTCGTGCGTATGTTACATGACATTATCAAAACTAAAATAATTTCGGGTGTAAATTACACCTATTGAATAATAAGTCTCTCACATTTAGTTAACTTACAAAATACACTATTTTTGCTTCTGACACTCTTTCCTGATGATAAGAAGGTACTGAGTTTTCCTTTTGGTAGGACGTTCTGTCACGTATAGTTCAAAATGGTTCAAATGGCTCTGAGCACTATGGGACTTTATATCAGAGGCCATCAGTCCCCTAGAACTTAGAACTACTTAAACCTAACTAACCTAAGGACGTCACACACATCCATGCCCGAGGCAGGATTCAAACCTGTGACCGTACCGGTCGCGCGGTTCCAGACTGAAGCGCCTAGAACAGCACGGCGTCGCGTATAGTATCGGATTTTTTGTCAGAGCAAACCTCCGTCTGAGGCTAACCGGAGACGTACGACATCATCTTGAGATAGAGTATGTATAGTCTCCTAGATCTCGTGGACGGGTAGAATCTATAGTTACAGGATCTCCTATTAGTTCTTACAGAGGAAGCAAGATTAATCAGGTCCGAATAACTGTAAGATCATTCGAAACGGTGCACGAGGAACTATTCGAATAAACGAAAGAAAACCACCTAATTCGGGTTAGCTGAATAGGGATTTGAACCCAGCCATTCCCAAAAGCGAGTCCAGGGCGCTAGTCACTGATGAGCGAGTGCAACATAGGCCTCTTAGCCCTGCCATTATTTATAATAAACACCTCTGGAGTTTCAGTATAGGACTGTGCGAAGAAACGACATACAGGAGACAGACTCATATCAGTGGATAGAGCATATCTCGTAGTTCTAACTCAAATTTCAGGTGTTGAATATGGGCACCAGTTCTGACATGGTAAATAGTAACAGCATAGTTGAACTCTTGCCACATATATCCCAACACGTTTTGGTCGTTACCAGCGACAGCAATAATTATCCTTCTGTGCAGCTCTGTACAAATCAAGTGGTAATGAGAGCAGGAACACGCAATCTTTTACATAACCCCATAACAAGCAACCACAGTTACGTCACGTGAACTTATGAGTCGTGATGGGATGCACATCCAGTCCATCGCTGAAGCAGTTCGACATAAAACGCACGCATCGCTCCATGATATATTTGCTCTGACACTGCCGTCCTCTAATGTTGCGCTCTGCAAAATCGCCACGGCACGTATTACGATTCGAAACTTGGAGGGATACTTTATCCGCTGATATGTGCCATTTTTCTGCATGTCTTGTAGTTTTCACGTAGATGTCTTCTGAAATTAAGTATTCCAACACCTTATTGGTGCAAAATGAAGCTGTCTTGCTGCAATTGCGGCATAAGCCATAGCCGTAGTAAGTCCACGTACACGAAACCAGCCACACCTTTCAGCGCAGAAGAAATTGCACGTAAACTTTTGATGGTGTGGCACAAAACACGTAAACGTTAGGTGAATCACGTATGTGTTCCACAATCTCGTTTGGATGCCCCGTGCCACAAACAGGCACGTTGTGACGATTCGCCTTTCCAGACATAAGAAGCGTTGCTTCGTCACTGAAAACTAACCTCTGTGAAAATCTATCTTTCTCTAGCTCCAGCAGCTGCTGCAAGAGAGTGCAAACGTCTGAAGAACATTCTCTCAAATAGTACGCGCATGTAACAACTGCAGTCAGTATGATTCTACACGTAGACTTTCGCGCATAATATTCAAGACAGTGGATTGTTACCTACAGTTCTCCGCTCACAAGTGTTGTCGATTTCTTCTGGCTCCTGACGAATGATTCCTGCACACACTCCACCTTCTATGCTGACGGTCCCGGCCGACCTGTTTTACGGAATGCGTCGTAACACTAGTGGACTGTAATGTCTGTTGGTGCTTTAATTGATATTTGATACGAAATCGCCTCTAAATCGTCATAAGTGACTCACATTTATCAAATTCAGGGACATAAAACGCACGCATCGCTCCATGATATATTTGCTCTGACACTGCCGTCCTCTAATGTTGCGCTCTGCAATATCGCCACGGCACGTATTACGATTCGAAACTTGGAGGGATACTTTATCCGCTGATATGTGCCATTTTTCTGCATGTCTTGTAGTTTTCACGTAGACGTCTTCTGAAACCCGAACTTACAAATAACCCTCCATAATTCACCACTGACGCATAGATTTACGATTGTTTCATTTTTACTGCCCAGTAGAGTACTGCAACGAGAGAACGCGGCGTTATGCTTCTCTACATTTTGACGATACTAATTATTTTTTAAATATTTTGTGATGGCTTGTGTGTTATTACCAGGGGCGTTCAAAAAGTAATGCAACGCATTTTTTTCTGGAAGCAGATTGTTTTTATTTAGGATTGCAATACACTTTCTTGGCTACGAAGCCTATTTTCCAACATAATCTCTGTTCAATGCCATAGCCTTACGCCACCTTACTGGGCGGGCCAGAATGCCCGCATTAGGACTGTTGATATTTTTTAAAATACCGGGAGTCCGATATATAACGATATTTAGAAGATTTATCGTTGTCGGATCAAGATAAATCGAAATACACTCCTGGAAATGGAAAAAAGAACACATTGACACCGGTGTGTCAGACCCATCATACTTGCTCCGGACACTGCGAGAGGGCTGTACAAGCAATGATCACACGCACGGCACAGCGGACACACCAGGAACCGCTGTGTTGGCCGTCGAATGGCGCTAGCTGCGCAGCATTTGTGCACCGCCGCCGTCAGTGTCAGCCAGTTTGCCGTGGCATACGGAGCTCCATCGCAGTCTTTAACACTGGTAGCATGCCGCGACAGCGTGGACGTGAACCGTATGTGGAGTTGACGGACTTTGAGCGAGGGCGTATAGTGGGCATGCGGGAGGCCGGTTGGACGTACCGCCTAATTGCTCAACACGTGAGGCGTGAGGTCTCCACAGTACATCGATGTTGTCGCCAGTGGTCGGCGGAAGGTGCACGTGCTCGTCGACCTGGGACCGGACCGCAGCGACGCACGGATGCACGCCAAGACCGTAGGATCCTACGCAGTGCCGTAGGGGAACGAACCGCCACTTCCCAGCAAATTAGCGACACTTTTGCTCCTGGGGTATCGGCGAGGACCATTCGCAACCGTCTCCATGAAGCTGGGCTACGGTCCCGCACACCGTTAGGCCGTCTTCCGCTCACGACCCAACATCGTGCAGCCCGCCTCCAGTGGTGTCGCGACAGGCGTGAATGGAGGGACGAATGGAGACGTGTCGTCATCAGCGATGATAGTCGCTTCTGCCTTGGTGCCAATGATGGTCGTATGCGTGTTTGGCGCCGTGCAGGTGAGCGCCACAATCAGGACTGCATACGACCGAGGCACACAGGGCCAACACCCGGCATCATGGTGTGGGGAGCGATCTCCTACACTGTCCGTACACCTCTGGTGATCGTCGAGGGGACACTGAATAGTGTACGGTACATCCAAACCGTCATCGAACCCATCGTTCTACTATTCCTAGACCGGCAAGGGAACTTGCTGTTCCAACAGGACAATGCACGTCCGCATGTATCCCGTGCCACCCAACGTGCTCTAGAAGGTGTAAGTCAACTATCCTGGCCAGCAAGATCTCCAGATCTGTCCCCCATTGAGCATGTTTGGGACTGGATGAAGCGTCGTCTCACGCGGTCTGCACGTCCAGCACGAACGCTGGTCCAACTGAGGCGCCAGGTGGAAATGGCATGGCAAGCCGTTCCACAGGACTACATCCAGCATCTCTACGATCGTCTCCATGGGAGAATAGCAGCCTGCATTGCTGCGAAAGGTGGATATACACTGTACTAGTGCCGACATTGTGCATGCTCTGTTGCCTGTGTCTATGTGCCTGTGGTTCTGTCAGTGTGATCATGTGATGTATCTGACCCCAGGAATGTGTCAATAAAGTTTCTCCTTCCTGGGACAATGAATTCACGGTGTTCTTATTTCAATTTCCAGGAGTGTATATTTGCGATAAATCGACAGAAATAATATCAATGTCCTGGCCTTTAAAGATATCGGCTGCACAATTGTAAATATACTGCCGGCTTTAAAGGTGTATATCTAGGTATTAATTTATTATTAGATATTCTGAATATCAACAATCTATAAGGCCGCCTATCCCTCCCTAGAGCAAGAATTCAAAGGAAAACGACTCACGTTTATGCTTGACGATAACCACTTTGCTAACAAGGGTAACTGCATGTAAGTCGCACTATAAAAGATTTCGTCACATATCGGTGAGGTCCAGATCACTTAACGTCAACTTCTCTCTCTCTCTCTCTCTCTCTCTCTCTCTCTCTCTCTCTCTCTCTCTATGGGACTTAACTTCTAAGGTCATCAGTCCCCTAGAACTTGGGGAGGCAGTATTCGAACCTGCGACCGTAACGGTCGCGCGGTTCCAGACTGTAGCGCCTTGAACTGCTCGGCCACCCCGGCCGGCGTCATCTTTTCTGTATTTTCGTTTTTGCCAACGGAATGGACCTAGCAGCTGACCTGCAGGATGAAGATAAACGTTGCAGTTTCTGTTGGTAGCACTGAGCGCCGATTCCGTAAGAATTTCTACTCAGACGTCTCCGTCCACTGCAAAGACCAGTCTCGTCATTTAGATTTTTGTTCAACTATGCTGTTACTATTTACCATGTCACAACTGGTGCCCATATTCAACATCTGAAATTTGAGTTAGAATTTAGAAAATAAAAAATCGGCACACGATGTAGCCAATTTTGAAATCGATGTATCGATATGAAGAGGGAAGAAGTTTCTCTGGTATATATATGGATATTATATGAAGAAACGGCGATATCTCGATAAATCGATATTTAATCAACAGCGCCAGTCCACATGGTAACACTCAACTGGTCGACATCAGAGCCAACGTCCTGCTGCGTCAATAACCTACCCATCATCGGCGTACTGCTTCCCGCCGATTGCATCCTTCATTGGGCCGAGCAAGCAGAAGTCTTCTGTTAGGCCGCGAGGAACCCAGCTGGTACACACCTTTGAGTACCCTAACTGGTGGACGAGGGTGTCAGTACTACCAACAGAGACATCAAGTTGTGCAGCGAGGTGTTTGATTGCGATCCGTCCATCACCTCAAATGACATTATTTGCAGGTTGCAACATTGCGCCGGCCGGAGTGGCCGTGCGGTTCTAGGCGCTTCAATTTGGAGCCGAGCGACCGCTACGGTCGCGGCTTCGAATCCTGCCTCGGGCATGGATGTGTGTGATGTCTTTAGGTTAGTTAGGTTTAAGTAAAAGTTCTAGGCGACTGATGGCCTCAGAAGTTAAGTCGTATAGTGCTCAGAGCCATTTGAACCATTTTTTGGAACATTGCAGGAGCACATCTACGTGCGGCAGGCTTCACATGGGAGACGCAAGCGGTTTGCGCAACCTTGTTTACAGTGGCTTCACGCAACGACTCACCGTGCTTTTGTTCACTGCCAACTCCGTAAACATTCTGCAAGCGTCTCTGAATATCTGCAACGTACTTGTTTGTCGCCACAAGAAATTCAGTAACGGTTCTCTGCTTGGAACGCACTTCCGTTACAGATGTCTTTTTTAAGGCTATGTATACCCCTTCTTGAAATTATAGGGGCTGAAGTGGAAATATTCCACGATGTCCCACAACAAATCCCGCATATCTTCAATCGAAATTATCTGAGAAACAGTATACGTTGCAGTACTTACTGAACGCCCTTTGTATTTATGATTTAGAATTGAAGTAATCGCCGAACAAAAAAGGCTTGTCAGTTTTAAAAAATATTGTTTATCTTCAAAATAAACAAGGTGTTCCATCAAAATACCAGGATTGTCAAAGTGTTCCGTCAGAGGAGGAGTCTGGTAACGCCTGCGCTGTAAGATAGGCAGCATTTTGGCGAGTGCGTGCTCCGGCTGCTATCGGAGGTTCGCCACGCCACGGCACGCAGCAGGCCTGCAGTAATTAGCCACGGCTGACGCAGCTGCTGCAGCGGCGACCAATTAGAGTTTGCCCGGTGCCTTACTGGGCCTGGCCTCCCTTCCGGCTCTCAACAGCTGGCGTTTCCAGGAACCAGTGAGGCCTGCCCCCTGTTTCTTTGCTGTTCATCTCGGGCGACCTGCGCAGCCTTTCGTTCCATCTCTCAACGCAACCCGTTGTTGCGTCATAGGTGCGTACGTGTTCCACGCGTTCTCCGTTTTACAAGCATTCCCTTACCCAGTTCCTTATTTATTTTTATACACTTATTGGCTTACTGAACCAGTCAATATGTTGTTGTGGTCTTCAGCACAGAGATTGGTTTGATGCAGCTCTCGATGCTACTCTATCCTGTGCAGGCCACTTCCTCTCCGAGTAACTACTGCAACCTACATCCTCCTGAATCGGCTTACTGTATCCACCCTTGGTCTCCGTCTACGACTTTTTCTTACCACATTTCCTCCAGTACTAAACTGATGATCCCTTGATGCTTCAGGATGTATCCTGCCAACTGATCCCTTCTTTTAGTAAGACAGTACCACAAATTTCTCTTCTCCCCAGTTCTGTTCAGTACCTCCTCATTAGATACGTGATCTACCCGTCTAATCTTCAGCATTCTTCTGTAGCGCCACCATTTCAAAAACTTCTATTCTCTTCTTGTCTAAACTGTTTATCGTCCATGTTTCACTTTCACACATGGCTACACTCCATACAAATACTTTCAGAAAGGACGTCCTGATGCTTAAATCTATACTCTATGTTAACAAACTTTTCATCCACATTTGATATACTCCCTTCTTCGACAGTCATCCCTTATTTTGCTTCCCAAATCTATCTTCAGTGTCTCATTTCATAATCTAATTCCCTGAGCGCCACCTGATTTATCTCCACAACGTTCCATTATCCTCGTTTTGCTTTTGTTGATGTTTATCTTATATCCTCCCTTCAAGACACTGTCCATTCCATTCACTGGCTCTCCCAAGTCCTTTCCTACCTCTGACAGAATTACAGTGTCATCGACACACCTCAAAGTTTTTATTTCTTCTCCCTGTATTTTAATTCATAACCCCAAACTTTTTTTTTCACTGCTTGCTCAATATACAGATCGAATAACATTGGGGATAGGTTTTGACCCTGTCTCACTCCCTTCTCTACCGCTACTTCCCTTTCCTGCCCCTCGACTCTTATAACTGTCATCTGGTACAAATTGTAAATAGCCTTTCGCTGTCTGTATTTCATACCTGCTACCTTTAAAATTTGAAATACTGCGCTCCAGTCAACAATGTATGTGTTTTCGCTACAAGATGTACTTTTGAAGTAATCAACAAAAATCTACGTAATTTTTCCCTAGGGCATGCAGTTTTACTGTATGGTTAAATGATAATGGCGTTCTGCTGGGTAAAATATTCCGGAGGTAAAACAGTCCCCCATTCGGATCTCCGGGCGGGGACTACTCAGGAGGACGTTGTTATCAGGAGAAAGAAAACTGGCGTTTTACGAATCTCTGGACTGAAGACCACAACAACAAGTTTCATACAGAAAGGTCCTGTTCATATTTTTCTGTAGGACGGATAGTTCGCGCCTAGGGAACGAGAGAATTTGAAAATCTCGCACTTGGTATGCAAAGATGTTGTAGGTTGCATAAAACTCAGAGGTAGGGGCAGCTGAATCACCCTCCATATAAGCTTGTAATAAGTTACAGCTAGTATACAGTTTAGAAATTACAATAGTGCAGATACAAACACACAATTTACACTCTTTCATGATAAATACAGCAATAAATACTAATTACTGGATGTTAGGTTTAATGTATGGGCGCTAGCAGTAGTGGACATGAGAGAGAATGATGAAAGGAGGCGAGAATGGGAAACGGGAGAACACCATTGAGATAAGGGAAAAGAAAGTGGGTTGACTGACTAAGGTAAAGAGTCAGCCTTGTATTCACCTAGTGGGATGTGAGAAACCTCCTGAAAACCACATTTAGGCCGGCCGCCATACCAAGCCCTCGTCGTTATTCTGCTGGGTAGATTCCATCCAGGGCCGGCATTCATTCCCATCCGGGAAGCGATTGCGTTAACACGCGTGGCTACCCGAGCGCCTCCGTATTTTGATGAAGTTGTTCAAGTTTTCATGACGGAAGTTATGTATTTTGTATTGGTTCACCAGTTCAGTACCATTGAACATTTACTGCAAAGTTATATTTACCTAATTCGTGTTCCGAGACGTTGGAACAGCCGGTCGGAGTGGCCGAGCGGTTCTAGGCGCTACAGTCTGTAACCGCGCGACCGCTACCGTCGCAGGTTCGAATCCTGCCTCAGGCTAGAAGTTAAGTCCCATGCTGCTCAGAGCCATTTGAACCATTTTTGAACGCTGGAACAACAATCCGCCGAATCGCGACCGTTATGAGGCACCTGGTCGTAATTGAGTGATCATTCTAACTATGGGAGAGATATGTAGTCTGCCTGACTGCATTTCGCGAGTGGACATAATTTCGTACATGTCTCGTGTCTCGAGAGCATCAGTCAGCCGCCTCGCGAACGGCCAGGCGGGCACTCGTGAAAATGGTTGGTAGAACTGCTGGGATGGATTTATGGGAACTGCGCCATGCGTCAAACTTAGAACAAACTATTCGATCTGTGAATTTTGGGTGACTGTGGTGTAACTAACCGAACTCCGTGATTAGACACCGGGCGAACAGCCTTTCCTCGTTGCTGTCAGCTCACCAAAGTTTAGCAACGCCAGGCGTGATCGGCATTTGGATGGGTGACCGCCCGGGTACCCCACACGTTGCTGGGGTGAAGGATAGGAAAAGCCTTTCATTAAGGTGACTGAACTTGCCCCTCGGGGTCTCCCAATCCATCAAGTCAGACGACTTTACTTTTTACTAAACACCGCGACGATAGTCCACACTGCACACCAAACAGACAACGTGACCGATGTGCCAGTTCATGATAGTCGGTTGTAAGTTAAATTCATTTGTGAACAGTGCAGTCCAATTTACCTGTATTAATTAGCAAAATATATGTGAATCTTGTCAAATACTCGTGGATCTCATTGTGTGAATTATACACCAATCTGTAATTAATTAATGAACATTACAGGATTAGCTTTAGTTGGCGGTGGTACATATGATTTAGGCGCACGGTTGTAACACATCCAGTCGACGTTCCTTTGTATTACGTTGCATTGTGTGCAGGAATAGTGTGCTTATGTATGCACATTTAAAACCTCGTTCGCGTTACAAGCTTATCTCAGAGGCGAACGGAGTTTGCGAATGTTTTGTTTTACGGATGGTCACAGCTGGGATACTAGAAGAGTGGGATGTCGTGTTTCGATTACTATGAGATGACAGGTATTTAATCGCTGGTGTGAGATGCTAGGGTGCTTGCGCACTGAAGGCCGATGAAGCAGTGTATGGCACTCAACGTAACTTGTCTGCCCGCAACAAACCAGACTGACCGTAAGAAGCACTGATGTGGTCATACAGACATGTATTGCAGATGTAGCGCGCACAAACATTAGCAGTTAGTTTTAAACACCTTGTACTTGCACATTTTAATGTTAATAAGCGATCTTTGTAAAATATTAACTCTAATTACCTGCAGGGTGATGGACCGAATAGTAGAAGCCTACCCAAGTGAAGTAAACATGGATTTAGAAAACATCGTTCTTGTTAAACACAAGTAGCTATTTACACACACGAAGTGCTGAGTGCTATTGACCAGAGATTAAAAATCATTGTCTTTCTAGACTTCCAAAAGGCTTGTGACACTGTACCACACAAGCGGCTTGTAGTGAAATTACGTATCTATGTAATATCATCTTAGATATGTGACTCCATTTGTGATTTCCTGTCAGAGAGGTCACAGTTCGTAGTAACTGACGGAATGTCATCGAGTAAAACAGAAGTAATAGCTGGCGTTCCCGTAGTGTTATAGGCTCTCCGCTGTCCGTTATCTATATAAACCGTCCGCCCCGGTAGCTGAGTGGTCAGCGCGACAGACTGTCAATACAAGGGGCCCGGGTTCGATTCCCGGCTGGGTCGGAGATATTCTCCACTCAGGCACTGGGTGTTGTGTTGTCCTAATCATCATCATTTCATCCCCATCGACGCGCAAGTCGCCGAAGTGGCGTCAAATCGAAAGACTTGCACGAGGCGAACGGTCTACCCGACGGGAGGCCCTAGTCACACGACATTTCATTTCATCTATATAAACGATATAGGAGACAATCTGAGCAGCCGTCTTAGGTTGTTTGCGGATGATGATGTCGTTTATCGTCTAGTAAACTCATCAGAAGATCAAAACAAATTGCAAAACGATTTAAAAAAGATATCTGTATGGTGCGTAGATTGGCAATTGACCTTAAATAATGAAAAGTGTGTGGTCATTCACATAAGTACTAAAAAGAATACGTTAAACTTCTGTTACACGATAAATAAGTCAATCTTAAGGCCGTAAATTCAACTGAATACCTAGGAACTACAATTACGAACAACTTAAATTGGAAATAACACATAGAAAATGTTGTGGGGAAGGCAAACCAAAGTTTGAGTTTTATTGGCAGAACACTTAGAAAATGTAACAGATCTACCAAAGAGACTATCTATACTACGCTTGTCCGTCCCCTTTTGGAGTGCTGCTGCGCGGTCTGGGATCCTTAACAGGATTAACAGAGTACATCGAGAAAGTTCAAACAAGAGTAGAACGTTTTGTATTATTCCGAAACAGGTGAGAGAGTGTCACGGACATGATACAGGACTTGGGGTGGACAACATTAAAACACAGGCGTTTTTCGTAGCGGTGGAATCTTCTAACGAAATTTCAATCACCAACTCTCTCCTCCGAATGCGAAAATATTTTTTTGAAGCCGACTACATCGGGAGAAACGATCATCATTATAAAATAAGGGGAACCAGAGCTCGCATGGAAAGATTAAGGTATTTGTTTTCTCCGCGCGCCGTTTGAAATTGGAAATATAGAGAAGTATTGTGAAGGTGGTTTCGATGAACCCTTTGCCAGGCACTTAAGTGTGATTTGCAGAGTATCCATGTAGATGTAGACCAATTTGGGTTCCTGAGAAATATATTAACACGCGAAGCAATGGTGGCCACTACGAGTTATCTAAGAAGGTTGTATTACCAGCATTTGGATTTTTAGAGAACTCTGTTGGCAGTGTTGACTGGAATACACAGAAACTACCTCTTATATTATTATGTTTTGCTATTGTTGTTGACAGAAAAATCTTTCTTCAGTTGGTCGTCCAAATTTTGAAATAAAAGTTATTGTGGATGTTGCGTAATAAATATTTCGCGTGAAGCGCTGTTGCGACACAAGCATAGATCAATTGTGGAAACTAAGCCACTGAATATTAAAAATAATGTTATTAAAGAATACTGGCTAGATCAAATAAGAGGGCACGCACATTCTCGAATGAGAGGTTAAAAAAAAAAAAAAACAAAAAAAAACGGTAATACTGTGTAGGAAATATAGTTACGCTTGTACACACTCAAATGTGTGCGAACATACGAATGGAATAGAGGCACGTACATTTTGTGTGTAATCATCCCCCGTGGCCTGGATAAGAAGAATTACAGTTCAAAAATGGTTCAAATGGCTCTGAGCACTATGGGACTTAACTGCTGTGTTCATTAGTCCCCTAGAACTTAGAACTACTTAAACCTAACTAACCTAAGGACATCACACACATCCATGCCCGAGGCAGGATTCGAACCTGCGACCGTAGCAGTCGCACGGTTCCGGACTGCGCGCCTAGAACCGCGAGACCACCGCGGCCAGCGAATTACAGTTAAATGCATTTATTCATCTTAGAACATAAATGCGTGGACTTCGAAATTAAAAGAAAAGAAAGACTTCAGGTTCTGAATGTCGCGGCAAATATATTGAAATTGATGGTAGCGGCCACGAAAGGGAAAAGATGAACACATTCACATACCTCCATTGTTGAGCAGGTTCGCCGTGAAGATCGTCTCCTCCATCAAAATTCTTTGCATAAAGTTAAAATAGTAGGAATAATTTTCCAGAATTTCAGGACCTGGAACCTATGGTATCACAAAAGACGAAATCGCTCTGCTTCAAAATCACTTTCATTATTTAACCCAATTTTATCAGTAAGAAATGACACAACATCTCTTACACTAGGACAGGATAACAGCGAAAGGTAACTTATTCTAAAACTAATAAACTAAGAGCGTAAAGCTTCTTTTGTTCAGCAAATGGTTTACGCATTAATCTCTGGTAGTTGAACTGGTGTCTATATATTCATAAAAAAATATATAATCGTTTACAAGTTATAGGAATTTTTAGGAAATGGAAGGGAAAGAGTGATTCAGAAAAAAGCGAGACACCATTTCCCCGACATTATTCGATCTGTACATTGAACAAGCAGTAAACGATACGACGGAGAAGCTTGGAAAAGAAATTAAAGTTCAGGAAAAGAAAGAAAACCTGTAAGGTTTGGAAATGTAATCGTGATTCTGTCAGAGACATAGCAAAGAACTTGATCACTTGGATAGAATGGATAGTGTCCTGTAAAGGTATTGTGAGATGAACATAGGTAAAAGTGAAACGAGATCGACGGAGTGTGGTCGAATTGTCACACAATGCTTAACCACAGAAAGTGGTAGACTAATTTTGTAACTTGAGCAACAAAGTGACTAACGACGACAGAAGGAATTTGGACGTGTAAAACGTAGACGTGGAATAGCTGTGAAAGCTTTATTGAAAAATAGAAATGTATAACGTCAGATATAAATTTACTTGTTTTTAAGTCTCTTGAGAAACTTATTTCTGTGGCGTGTAGCCTTACATGGAATGAAACGTGAACAGTAAACAGTGTAGACAAGAAGACTGCTGGAGATTAGACGGGTAAATCGATTAACTACTGTGGAGGTGCTGAATGGAATTGCCGAGAAAAGAAATGTGTAGCACAGCTTGACCAAAAGAAGATATAGATTGCTAAGCTAATAAAGTAATGGAGAAATCTGTGGGGGCAAAGGTTTTAGAGGGAGGCGAAAGCCTGAAGGCAGTAAGCAGATTCAAATGAATGGGGTCTTCTAGTAACCCGGATGGGACTTGTCCAAGATAGACTATCGTGAAGAACTGCATTAAAGAAGCCTACGAGCTGATGACCACGACATAGCTACTGTAAACGAGTGGGGTTTCCAGTTCTACTTGACTCTTGTAGACATAGACTGCAGTACTCTTGTTCTCTCTCGGTCTCGTCTGAACAGCGTCCAAGATACTTTGATGACGCACATCTGTCGTAGTGGGCGGTTGTGGAGTACTGGAGCAAGACGGAAGACATAATGTACAAGCGACGCTGACGGCTGACCTAGGCGAAGGGTCGAGCTGATGTCTTCGGAACAGCCAGTAGCGGACACCAGGCTGTGGACCGCTCGCCGCTTCCAACGGAAACATATTGTCTGGGTTATTTCAGGCGATCTCTGCGTCTGTCACCTTGCTGCAGCACTTACCCCGCTATTCCTGCATTTTGCTGCTAGTTCCGATACGCGATTGTAAGAATATAAGTTGTTCATCAGCGATCGAATGGTCAGATGTATTTGTTTAAGCCAGTGGTAGTCATCCTTTTTCACCCAGCGCCCACTTTTTTTGTTTCTGTTGGTAGCAAAATTTTCTAACCGCCCATCTGCTCCACAGTCAGATTTTTAATGCAGAGTTAGAGCAATATAAAACCTGTTACAATGCCAAATGTTTTAAGACAAAATGTTTTGAAAACTTTTGAGAATTATTTGAAACCCCTACGGCCCTCCATGAAAGCTGGAACGCCCAGTGGTGGGCGTTAGGGTTCAGGTTGACTACCACTGGTTTAAGCGGTCTATGCCTGACCGAGAAGTAGAGAGCAATACTGCCTCCGCTCGTATAGCTGTGGTCAACTCTCCGAAACAGCTCACACGCTGGCAGTCGCGCCAAAAATTTATTTTGTTTATTTATTTATTTTTGTACGGAGTAGATTCAAATGAGAAGCGGAAGGTACCGTTTGCGGCACAGTGGATGACAGGGCGTTATGTTGCAGTACTATATAGCCAACTCTTGTTTGAAACTACACTCGAGTCAAAGAGGCGAGGATTTCATCTCTGTTAGTGACACAACACTTGTTTCCGTACAACTGCGGGGTCCTTCCTGGCGCTTTCTCAAAAACACCACTTTGTAGTGGAACGAACTGCCACAAGTTCACATCTGTTACCTGGAATTTCAATACACACATTCAGCTACCCTTATAAATGCTGAACAGAACGAAATCGTGTGAGCGCTTTTAGCCAGAAGTTGGTTATAAGCTGTATTCATATTCTGTTTCGTTCCTTCTTCGTATAGTTCTTTCGTTTGGGCCGGATTTGCGACTGTTAGCTGTTGACCCTGCCTTTCAGTTTTCGCGACCCAATTTTCGACCATAATTTTCAACGCCTCACCCCCCCCCCCCCCCCCGTTTTCCTAATACGATCGCAACATATATATACAACAATGTATTTTCAGTATTGTGACGCTAAAGCTACGAAGTTACAAACCTTACAAATTGCCAAGCATAAGTAAATTCATTGCTATTTCCAAACGCCGATCCGCCACATTGACGAAACGAGAATCGCTGCCCATATATTGCTCTATAATTCACAGTTAGCACGCGAAAATACTCCGGAAGGTCTCTCAGCTGCCGAAGAAGAAATTTTCATAGACTGCACAGCAAATGGCGAAATCAAAAGACAATTTATTAATCAAAAGACAATTTTGGGAAGGGTAAATGATGAGTTTTCTGCACTTAAACCAAAATCTTTTTGCGTTCTGTTACAATTTTCAGTAACCAGTCGTTGCGAGGCGGATTTTCGGCGTTGGCTGCTTTAATGACATAATACAGATGTCAGCTAAACATGGAAAACAAGCTCAGAGTGTCTATTCCTGATATTAAATTGTCCTCCGAAAAACTATGCTCTAAAATCCAGGCTCAAGGGAGCCACTAATAATTATTAAACTTGTTTTTAATTTAGTATTGAAAAGTTAATTATTAAATTATTAATGAAGGATAATATTATTTACAAGAGCACTATATCAGAGTGAACTGGTATTTAAATTTTGTATTGTGTCAGAATGTATTTTGCTTTTCTTTCAGTAAATTAATCAGGTTTTCGAATTCACATTTTTTCACTTCAATAAACTTGCCACCTACCCCGTTTAGTGTCATCATGCCCCCAAGGACGACGCGCCCCAAAAGCTGAGAAATGCCGATTTAATGTCGGTGAGTGACTGTATAACGGTACAGGACAGAATTTCTATTTGTGTGATGAATAGCAGCTTGCTGTAAATGCGGAAAATGTATGTTAGTGCAGATGAGTAGGAGAAACAATCCTCTACTGTTCGAATAAATTATTAATAGTGGTTGCACAGTCACGACTACTATATATCTAGGCGTAACGTTTCAGTGCGTCATCATATAGTACGAGCACGAAAAGGCGAATGGTCGACATCAGTTTGTTGAGAGAGCCCTAGGAAAGTGTAGCTCATTTATGAAGGAGACCGCGTTCAGAACGCTTGTGCAACCCGTTCTTAACTACTGCTCGTGTGTTTGAAATTTCCACCTGGTCTGATTTAAAGAAGACATCGAAGCAATTCAAAGTCATGCGACGATTACTGAAATGCTCCGTGAAATCATATGGGAATCCCTTATTCGTTTCGCGAAATACTTTTGAGAAACTACTGAGAAGTTGCATTTGCGATAGAGTGCAGAACAACTCAACTTAACGAGGCATATCTCCCTTAAGGATCTCGAAGGCAAGATACATTGGGTCTCGCACGGAAGCATATAGAGGCAGTCATTTTTCCCTCGCTCCGTTTACAAGTGTGAAAGGAAAGGCAATGACTAACAGTGAACCTACCTTTTTCAGTCCATGTCACCAATTTTCAAGTTTGGTTTTCTTGAAAACGCTGGTGTATTCCAGGTTTGTTGTGCATAGGTCAGGGTACTGGATCCCTTTCATTTGTGACCACATTTCTGGAAGGTATCGTTCAACCTCTGTGAACCAGGGTACCTAGTGATTTTGCACTCGGCCTGAAAGTAGGTGATAATTAGCTTCGGCAGTTTGTTTGAGCTGATTGGCGTGATGTAACCATAGAAATCAGTCATAACTTTTCCTCATCGTGTCTGTCCTCTTTTTCCAGATGCAAGTACCATTTGTCGTTAAGCCATCTTAGATGTTCTCCATTCTCTCTCATATGGATTAAGATGTTTCGTTAAGATCTTTTTCCTACGCCTTCTTATTTCTTATTCAGATCTTTCATCTCCATCATGAGACATTCCATTGCACAGAGTCTCGTCCAATAATTGCACAATAATGTTTCAGTTTGTCATTAACGACACGGATAATTTGCTGGAAAACCTGTAATTTGCTACCGAGCGAAATGGTGCAGCGTTTAACATACTGGGCTGACATTCAGAACGGTAGTGGTTCAAATTCGCATTTCTTCGTGGATTTCGTGATTCACTTACGGTCAAATGCCGTGATTGTTACTTTCAAAATGATGCCGACGATTTCACTCCTTTTCCTTTTCGAGATTGATATTAGCGGTTTAAGGCTTTGTAGGATGTATTATATTCGTCTTAGTCTATAAATAAAACATCAAACAGAAGAACAACGCAAAGAGTTTTTTCTCAAAAGCGTTCCACGTGAACACCATTCGTCACGTGGTACACACAGAGTCGATGGACTTGATCAATGTGTCTGACGTAATTGTGGCAACAACTGTTTCAATCTTGTTTGTTAAGTCGGGTAGTTTAGCTGGTAGCGGAGGCATGTACACGTTATCCTTTATAAACCTCCAAAGGTAAAAGTCGCGTGACGTCAGATCGAGTGAACATGGAGGCCATGCGAAACGAGCTCTATCATCCGGCCCCCTGCGGCCAATCCCCGGTCAGATACGACGTCGCTGAGGCAATCGCGCACTGGGTTATGCCAGTGAGACGGCGTACCATCTAACTGCCAAGTAAAGTTCTGTAGTTCAGTTTCTTCCAGTTGAGGAAAGAGCCGTATTTACAGCACGCCAAGGTAAGAAAAGAAACGGCAGTTAACCACTGCTTCAACGAAAACCGAATGCCCACAAATTTTCCGCCGGTATATGGCACAAGAAACATTCAGTTTGGGGAGTCTCGCTGCAGCTGTACCATCTTGTAGGGATTTTCTCATCGCCAAATGCAAACATTATGTGTGTTCACATTTCCACTACCTGAAATGTCGATTCATCATTGATCCATAAAATCTTCATTCATTACGCAGCAACACTTCGTACGCAAATTTTGCCCGTAAGCCGTAGTCTGTAGTCTTTACAGCTTGTAAAGGATATGCAAATAAAACTGTTCTCTTTCATCTGATGTATTGTTTATACTGTAAATTGAACATAATAAAAGCTACAAAGCCTTAAAACCCTGACATCGAGTTGGAAACAACCGGTATTTATTTGACTCCTACTCATCGACAGGTTGTAAATCCAAATATTGCTTTTCCCTCTAGTCGGCTAGTATGCCACTTGCGTCTTTTCTATCCTAGATGTGAAGGCTTCTTTCTGAGAGATACATTGCTGCGTTATTAATTTCTTGTAGAAAGTCTTTTCTTACATTTTTTATACGGCGACAGTGTGTGTGCCATAGTACATTATTCTCGGAAGAGTCACACATTTTATTTCGTGCACAATGCGTATCGAAGGATTTACAAGCATACAGATAGAAATGGCAGTTCAATCTAGATTAGTAAACCCTCGTAAAATTGACGATTGCAGTAGGATATGAGACATGACATTTTGTACTTAATTTGGTACTGAAAGTGTAATAAATGTAATTAACTAATGGATGATCTATAAATGTCACTTCCTTTCAATAAAATGTGGCATAGGAAACTTTACGATTGTTCAGGAGTAATATAAAATTTACCGCCCTTTAGTGCACTGTTGTTAACAGAATGGGAAGACGAGTAGACTTAAATGTACGTTTCACTTCTCTTCGCGCCTTAATTTCTTCCAGTTTGCGTGTCAGCGTGGTCAGATGCTAGCTTTGAACCTAGGACACTATATTATAGCACCTGGGCGCCAGCATTTCGTTATATAACTTATCATAGCACAGTGTGACAAGTAGCATTTAGGTAATTAGAGACGGGACACATGCACGGATTTCTCGAAGTGTACGAAAGGTGGGGGAGGACGAGGACATTCGGAAATTACGTTCCGTCAACATCGCGATCATTAAAGACGAAACACAAGCCCGGATTGAGCAAGGGTAGAAAAGAAGTTGACTATAGTCATTCGTGAGGAACGATGACGGGTGCAATTCAAGTGATTTTTGGATGCAACGGAAAATAAAAATAAGTGTTGCGAGACAAGAAAGCTCTCCACGAAAGGTTAAAAGTGGGCAGACAATATTTAGTAAGGAGGAAGGAAGATAACAACAGACTCACATTTGGAAACATTTTCAAGGCAATGTGGATGAGATGTAAGGCGTTTTTCACTGAATGAAAGTGCAGTGGCTAATCATGATTTCTTCTCGCCTAGTACACAGACGAACCGAGAAAAAATCCAGCGAAAACTGAGCTCCACTTTGCAGTCGTTTTGTTGACAGGATTGCGACACAACACATAATCCCGTTGTTTGGCGCTAACTTCTATCTTCACAGCAAGCTTCAGTTGCATTTTGCATGACATCTTTCTGCAGGGAGGTAGATTTCCAGTTACATTTTCCCGTCTGCAATACAAAACGAAAACAAAATAAGAAAAAAATAAGAATTTCGAGGAATTAACATTTTTTTTAAAAAAACAGGCTTTTTCATCCGCATGGAACTGACCCGTTTCGCCGGAATGAATATTAACGCACCAGTAACAACATAACCTCTACTCCAGTACATATACCTCTTGTGCAACCAATACTAAATAAATTACTAATCGAATTATTAGACAAATTTAAAATTTAACCTCAAACTATTGACTGTCAGTGCTTAAATCTGTTTGGAAGATTCCGGGAAAGCTTCCTGATAATTTAAATTTTGTGAGACATGGTTTTCGCGTACCGCTGCTTACTACGCGGAAGAACCAACAGAGTGGCTGAACTACCACTATCAAACTACTATCTATTACTCTCTTATGCTCTGGTGTGTTATCAGTCAACGTTTATTATTAACAATATAATATTATGTTTAATATTAATAATATAGAAAGTTTCTTGTTTCTGGTTTTGATAATTGTATCGTGTATACTAAAGGAATGTTGAGCATGTAAATGTTTGCTTGATTGCACAAGAATACGGTAATGCAAATACGGGGTGTTCGAAAATTCCCGTTACGTACTTGTAGGGTTTGTAGAGGGGAGTGAGCACATAATATTTTGAATAGGAACCCATGTCCGGAAAATTGGTTCAAATGGCTCTGAGCATTATGGGACTTAACATCTAGGTCATCAGAACCCTAGAACTTAGAACTAGAACCTAAGGACATCACACACATCCATACCCGAGGCAGGATTCGAACCTGCGACCGTACCGTCGCGCGGTTCCAGACTGTAGCGCCTAGAACCGCTCGGCCACATTGGGCCGGCCATGTTCGGAAACTTACCGTTCCCGTTCTTCGACCGTTTCAGTTCTGATGTTTAACCTATCCAATTTTGCTTGAAGAACTGAATTAGGGGTGACACACTACAGTTATTAGGTAACAATTCGAAAGGAATCAAAACGGAACATCCATTTATCACTTAAGCGCGTTTGTTTGTATTGACACTTCAGCTTACGCGTTTGCACTATTCCAAAACAAAAAAAAAGAATCCGATATACCGTCCGTATAGAATAGTACTGATTTATTACAGCTGGCCGCTGTGGTCTCGCGGTTCTAGGCGCTCAGTCCGGAGCCGCGTGACTGCTACGGTCGCAGGTTCGAATCCTGCCTCGGGCATGGATGTGTGTAATGTCCTTAGGTTAGTTAGGTTTAAGTATTTCTAAGTTCTAGGGGACTGATGACCACAGATGTTAAGTCCCATAGTGCTCAGAGCCGTTTGAACCATTTGATTCATTACAACAGCGGCTCGATGTGGCGACCACCAACGTTGTTACAGACATCGTACCTTCGAAGTATGTTCTGGTACACACCCTCCATCTCGTCTGGTGCCTGTTCAGTTTCTAGTGCAGCGGCCAGACCTCGTGCCAGCTGATCCTCGTCTGTGTCTACAGGAGTCTCCTGAATTACACGTTACTAGCCAGTCGTTAAGTGACATCAGGCGACAATCTGACGTAGTATACATCATCCTGTCTAGCCTACTGTGTACCAGGACAAGCTACTTGGAGACATTTTTCTTTTCCGCAACCGGCCTGGTCTCTTTACACATCTGAATTGAAACCGTCATAGAACGTAAACCGTACCTTTCCGGACATGGGATCCTATTCAAAACATTGTGTACTCGTATGGAGATGGTATCTGTTCTTTCGTACATACCATCTTCGTATCGTTAAGATTAACCGGCTATTGACCTTCTTCTGTGCTGGATGCACATGCATTGTCCGAACTCTTACGGGACCCGGTGGAGGTTAGTGTTTAACGTCCCGTCGACAACGAGATCATTAGATACGGAGCGCAAGCTCGGGTTAGGGAAGGATGGGGAAGGAAATCGGCCGTGCCCTTTCAAAGGAACCATCCCGGCTTTTGCCTGAAACGATTTAGGGAAATCACAGAAAACCTAAATCAGGATGGCTGGAGACGGAATTGAACCGTCGTCCTCCCGCATGCGAGTCCAGTGTGCTAACCACTGCGCCACCTCGCTTGGTCGGCACTCGGTCTGCCGCAAGTAATGAGTGTAACGGGCAGGGGCACTACGAATGTAGTGTGTCCCAACATTAAGTTGGGAGTGTGGGTCTCACGGGGAGCATGCAAGGGATGAATTCCTGCAATCGCATTATCCTATGTGCCCTTCGTGGCTCAGGTGGAGGTCGCACGGTAGCTCAGCGTGTTCGGTCAAAGGGTAAGTTGCCATCTGTAATAAAGAAACTTAGTATATGCACCAACAATGTACTTAAGCAAGTGTCATGGGACGTTCGCTCCGAACAAATACAACGAAAAAAAAAAAAAAAAAAAAAAAAAAAAAAAAAAAAAAAAAAAAAAAAAAGGTTGGAGCGTCTGCCATGTAAGCAGGAGATCCCGGGTTCGAGGCCCGGTCGGGGCACACATTTTCATCTGTCCTCATTGATGTATATCAACACCTGTCGACAGCTTAGGATCTTGATTTAATTGTCATTTCATTATTTACTCACTTCATCTACAAGTCCTAGAAGTTTGTAACGAGAATTTCAGAACACCCTGTATAACCGGTTTGCGAGAATTAACTTGAACTATTAGATAAAATACATGCGCAAAACATGTGTCGTTAACTCCCTTGCTAACAAGTTTCTTGTTTGATAAAATTAGTTATTTGCAATTTTCTTTTTACTACTTCAAGTGCGTTTTGAGGGTTTTCGCAACTAATGTGTGAGACAGGACTGACTAAAACACGTATTGGGAGACACAATGAAAGGGAACAAAATATCGGTGGTAAGATTCTCCGGAACTCGAGAATTCGACCCCACAGATTCGCAGCCTTCTCTACTATGGAAACCACGAGCAGCGATTGAAAGAGATATGTCTCATCAGTTGGGTTTATGTCTGTCCTGCATAGAACTTTTGACCGCGATTCGCAGCTTTCTTTAATAGGGAAACGTTAGCCACAGCCCCGGACATTTGCACAAGCCCCGCCCATCTACCCCCCCCCCCCCCCTCCACATCTACCCCGCGCCACGCCAACCAAGAGCGCATCAATATGATCTTAGGTAGTCCTCGTCGCTGTCGTGTTTTTGTTCGTCGTTTTTTTTCTTTTTTTTTCCACGGCAGTTGTTCATACTAACAATGTTGTGCTGTTAGTACTTCTTAGCAGTTTGTGTAATACTGTCAAAATGAAACATATATACACTCTCAGTAAAGTTATCATACACAAGGTACCTAATCTTGACTGTTGTGGCCAACTGCTGTCAAAACTGATACCTAACAGACATTAAGGTACGATAAGATGTGTTGGAATGACACTGACGAAATTATGTACATATGTTTAACAATAGGCAGCTCTAAAGGTCTCAAACACTGAAGAAGAACTCAAAGTAATCTCGTGTCTGCTATATGCAAGCAGTCATAAGAGTTCACAAGTAAAAATTCACCCATTACACAGGCAAATATTAATGAAGAATGTCACTGTATAAATACCTGACTGCTTGCATTACGCATTTCTACATTATCCCACTCTTATATTCATTAGTCTTAATGAGGTAATCAGAAACGAACCAAGACAACGACTTTGCCTTGTTTATGCACAACACTGACTTTAGACAATCGAGATAATGGACAGAACCCTTGGCGATACTACCAATTAATATTTCCTAACAGAATTTCTTACACTGCGCGTGGTGACGGAAATTTGCCCTTACTGCAGTTAACAAATATCAGATTTTTTGATATAGTGCAGATGAAAGCTCATGAAATAAAAAAAAACACAGTGTGGGTACCATTTCTATTTTTCTTTGTTATTGATGATTTTTCAACTCGCATATTCAATTAACATATTTCTAATTCTTTTCACAATGGTACCGGAAAAACTGTATTTCATGCTAACTACTGACTTTCTCCCTTGTTATGACTGACATATCTGTGATACGAACAACTTTGACGTTGGAACATTCGGCACACCATGGGCGGGACTTGTGCACCGTCCGGGGTTGTCGCTAACGTTACGTTCTCTAATATGGAGACTGCGAGCAGCGGTTGAAAGAGATATATCTCATCGGTTGGGTTTACGTCTGCCCTGAGTAGAGCTTCGGACCGCGAGGGCAACCCAAACACTCCTCACCACAAAGGGAGCCTTTGACGCCTCCCGGAGCGTTAATTACGCAGAGCCGATAAGTGCAGCGCGACGTGAACAGCATCGACAGCGCATCTGTTTCCCGTAATCGGGCTGCCCCTGTACGCCCCGTTATCTTCGCTCCGGCCATTCCCCGGATTGCCAGTGCCCTGATTTATTGCCATGGGATCAACGTTGCGTGGGGCCACACTCCTCGACTTCCTCTGTCTTAATCAGACGCTCGCCGGCTTTATGAGGTTACTTCTAGCAGAATGACAACTTCTGACCGCTGGACTACAGCTTCACCAGCTGGTTATCAAGGTAAAGGATATACTAAAGCTAGTGTCATTAAAGCCGCGCTGAGTACAGACAACTGAAATACTGCATTCAGAGCAATATTGCACTCTTTTTTTCTTTCTTTTTTTTTCCCCCGCAGTGCAGAAAGTGGCCGCCATCTAAACTGGGCGTCGAACTGCAAATGTTTCAGCCGGCCAAAGCTTCTAGTACTTGGTAACTGCTATTTTGTAGTACAACATTAACCTCTTCCTACATCTACATACATTCTCCGCCGGCCACCATACGGTGCGTGGGGAAGGGTATGTTGTACCACATATAGTCCCTAACCTGTTTCACTTGCAAATGCAGCGACGGATAAAGGACTGTGTACATGCTCGCATACGACACCCGATTTCTATTATCTTGTCTTCGAGGCCTTTACGTGAGATATAAACTGGTGACAGTAGAATAGTTCAGTAAAGTGCCGCAAATGGCGGGTTCCTACATGTTTTCGATAGTGTTTCGAGAAAAGAACATCTTCCCTCGTTTGTGTTGTGTTGTCAGCATGTTTCGTGTGGAAAAAATTCATGCAAACACGGATAAGTACCACAGATACATTTAACCCTATCGTTGTGGCCGAGCGGTTCTAGGCACTTCAGTCCGGAACCGCGCTGCTGCTACGGTCGCAGGTTCGAATCTTGCCTCGGACATGGATGTGTGTGATATCCTTAGGGTCGTGCGGCAGCGTTGTCGGTTCCCGCGCCCGGGTTCCCGGGTTCGATTCCCGGCGGGGTCAGGGATTTTCTCTGCCTCGTGATGACTGGGTGTTGTGTGCTGTCCTTAGGTTAGTTGGGTTTAATTAGTTCTAAGTCTAGGGGACTGATGACCTCAGATGTTAAGTCCCATAGTGCTTGGAGCCATTTGAACCATTTAACCCTTTGAATCGGAGCGATGTGAAATAAAATGTAATTTTAAATTTTTTCGCAAAATTGATCTTTATTATCATATTATGCAACGAATACTAGACTAAATTGGCAAAAAGTTAACAATCAATTGTTTTGAGAAGTTGGTTTCGCTCTGGAATATTATTTTAAAAATGTTCACAAAATTAACGTGTAATATGACAGTAAGCAACAAATACTAAAAGGAATTGGCAAAACATAAACAATCAATTGTTTTAAGGCGACGTTTTTATTTTGGAGACTGAGACATATGTTTTAAACCACCCACCACGTCTTGTGGTATATTTCAGCGAATTCGGGTTTTCCAAGACGCAGTCCCACATCTCGTAATTTTCATGAACTTATAACGCCAAAAACAAATTATAGTCTTAAATAATAAGCAAAAATTTGCCTCTGATTTAATAAATTATTTATCAAAACCACATGCTGCCCCCGTGCTTTCATTTCCAAACGATTCATAAAAGCAGTGCTATGAACTGAAACTTACAGTACAATAACTTTAGATATACTTACATTATCAATGACCTCCTTGGTATGGTCACTATAAAAGAACCACATGTCACTGTCCCCTACAATCACTACTCCGACTGCTGCTTTGAACGCTATAAGTGCCTGCTACAAGGCACCACATCCGTAGAAATACCTCAGTGTACTATTAGCTACCTATTTCCTACAGCAGCATCGTTGGTTTCATGCTAAAGGCACCGGTACATCCAAATAAAATTAATAATACGATGGTTTCAGGCAGAAACTGCTGGTGTTCACAGGGTTGACATCCTCTCTGGCGTCGCCAAGTGTAAAGCTGCAGGGTGAAATTCACAACTGATGCAGATTAAATATGTGGAATACGCTGATCAGCCACATTAATGTGACTACCTGTCAAAAGTCTGAATAACCACGTTTTGCAGTGCGGACCGGTGCGAAACGTGCAAGAAAAGAGTCAATGGCCACTTGTGTGTGCCGACTTCCTTTGCATGTGTAATAACAAAAAAATCTTGCCTTTTTACAAGTCTTTCTTCTGCTGTTTATCGAAATAGTGAAGTAAGCTGATATGCCGTTTTGTTACCTGAAAAGATGTATGTATTACATACCACGTAATTTTATGTAATTATAAAATACATTTTAATTATTAGTCATGGACGCTGAATAGAACCAGAAGTTCAGAGTTCGTGAAAGGTTTGCAACAGATCTAGAATGGGCGTGCGCAGCGAACGAAACGAACAACAACTCGATACTGAACTAACTAGGAGCAGTTGGCAGTGGAACTGCGACAAGTGGTCACGCGAAGAAGGACGAGTCCGGCCGCCGAGCGAGATCGAGACCGAGACAGATGGGGACGGGAACGAGGCCGGAACGAGACCGGCCGACGTGCCGTTGCGGGAACGATATCGACCGTTTCCCGTCCCCGGGAACTACAAATAGAAGTCCGCAACCGAAGTGAACTATGAAAGACCGTTCCTTGGAATTCGTTCCTCGCTCGTTCCGTTCATCTTGATGAACCGTTCCTTTGGACCCGTTAGTTCGTGAAAGACCCATCTCTAATCGACAAGGCTATGGACATAATTAATGAGGAGGTATTGATTAGAATTGGGGAGAAGAGGAGTTTGTGGCACAACTTGACTAGAAGAAGGGACCGCTGGTAGGACATGTTCTGAGTCAGCAAGCGATCACAAATTTAGCACTGGAGGGCAGCGTGGAGGGTAAAAATCGCAGAGGAAGACCAAGAGATGAATACACTAAGCAGATTCAGAAGGATGTAGGCTGCAGTAGGTATTGGGAGATGAAGACGCATGCTTAGGATACAGTAGCATGGAGAGCTGCATCAAACCAGGCACAGGACTGAAGACCACAACAGCAACAACAACAACAACAACAACAACAATGGCCCCTTACCGGCTCCGGTGTCGCGGCCGCTGACGCTGCACAGGCGAGGGTGTACCCTCGACGTGGTTAGCAAGTTCTAGGGCTGGTGCGCTTCACCTTCCTCGTGGCAGTGTGGTGAGTTGTGACGTGGAGGTATGGAACTGCATGACGGTGTGCATATGCATTATTTTTTTTATTTTTTATTTTTTTAAGAGAAGAGGATAGTAGAAGGGGCAGTAAGTGAAGCAGGAAAACGAAAGGCTCAATTGACAAGCCGGTCTTTGAATGAGGGTGGGGAGAAGAAGCAGAAGAGAGAATGAGAGAAGAAGGAAGATCAGAAAAACGAAGGCCATACCAGCCGGTCGCTGACAACTGACGTTGAGGCAGACACGAGCAGAAGGAGGGATGGGAGAACCGAATAAGGGGAGGGGAGCGGTCCTTGGGGGGAGAGTCTATGGAGGGAAAGAAGGACGAGAGAACGTGGAAGAGGCGTGGAGCAGCCGGCAGGGAGGAGGGGGGGGGGCGGAGAAAGAAAGGAAGGGAACATGGGGAGCGAGGAGGGGAGGGGAGAAGGGGTGTACAGGGATCAGTGGGCAAGGAGGTCAGGCCATCAGGTGGTGGCCAGGCGATGGAGGCGTGTGCCAAGGGAAAGGATGAGAGGATTGGCAGAATGACCAGCTGCGCTAGGTTTCTCGGTGGAGGATTCCAGGTGGTGCCACATGTTATAGATTGGGTTTAAATCCGGTGAGTTTGGCGGCCTGGGGAGTACAGTAAACACACTCTGGTGCTCTTCTAACCACGCACGAACACTTCAGAGCTATCTGATATGTTGCGTTATCCTGCTGGTACATGCCATCGAGTTGAGGGAAAACCAACTGTGTGTATGGGTGGACTTGATCTCCAAGGATAAATGAATACTTGTGCCGATCTATTGTGCCTTCTGGAATTACGCGATCACTCAGGGAATGCCACTAAAAGCTTCCTCAGACCATAGCGCTCCCTCCTGTGGTCTGGATTCGACGATTCTTGCAGTATGTTTGCTTTCTGGCATTTCCATGGCCTACACCCGATATTATGTGCAAATTCCAGCCTTCGTGGGCGATGGACAGCAATCAGTGTGGGTATATGAACTAAGTGGCTGCTGCAGAGGCCCGTGCGCACCAACGTTCGCTGAACGGTGTTCGACGAGACACTGCTGGTAGCGCTTTAGTTCATCTGGGCGGTCAGTTGCTCAACAGTTTCTCGTCTGTTCGCCCGTACACTTCTCCGCAGGCGTCGTTCACCCCTCTCGTCTATGGCCCGTGGACTACCAGAATTGAATCGGTGGCGGTTTTGGATAACATCACTTTGCCACGCACGGTATCTACATCTACATCGATACTCTACAAATCACATTTAAGTGTTCTGGCAGGGAGTTCATCGAACCACCTTCACAAGTCTCTATTATCACAATCTCATATAGGGCGCGGAAAGAACGAACACCTCTATCTTTCCGTACTAACTCTGATTTCCCTTATTTTATCGTGGTGATCGTTTCTCCCGATGTAGGGCGGTGTCAACAAAATTTCGCATTCTGAGGAGAAAGTTGGTGATTCGAATTTCCTGAGAAGATTCCATCGCAACGAAAAACGCCTTTCTTTTAATGATGTCCAGTCCAAATCCTGTATCGTTTCTGTGACACTCTCTCCCATATTTCGCGATAATATAAAACGCGCTGCTCTTGTTTGAACTTTTGGTGATTCGAATTTCCTGAGAAGATTCCATCGCAACGAAAAACTCCTTTCTTTTAATGATGTCCAGTCCAAATCCTGTATCGTTTCTGTGACACTCTATCCCATATTTCGCGATAATATAAAACGCGCTGCCCTTGTTTGAACTTTTTCGATGTACCCCATCAGTCCTATCTGGTAAGTATCCCACACCGCGCAGCAGTATTCTGAAAGAGGACGGACAAGCGTAGTGTAGCCACTCTACTCAGTAGATCTGTTACATTTTCTTAAGTGCCTTGCCAATAAAACGCGGTCTTTGGTTAGCCTTCCACACAACATTTTCTACGTGTTGCTTCCAATTTAAGTTCTTCGTAATTGTAGTACCTAGGTATTTAGTTGAATTTACGGCTTTTAGATTAGACTGATTTATAGTGTAACCGAAGTTTAAAGAATTCCTTTTAGCACTCATATGGATGACCTCACACTTTTCGTTATTTAGCGTCAACTACCAATTTTCGCACCATTCAGATACCTTTTCTAAATCGTTTTGCAGTTTGTTTTGATCTTCTGATGACTTTATTAGTCGATAAACAACAGCGTCATCTGCAAACAACCGAAGACGGCTGCTCAGATTGTCTCCCAAATCGTTTATATACACTTCTGGTAACTGAAATAAGAACACCGTGAATTCATTGTCCCAGGAAGGGGAAACTTTATTGACACATTCCTGGGGTCAGATACATTACATGATCACACTGACAGAACCACAGGCACATAGACACAGGCAACAGAGTATGCACAATGTCGGCACTAGTACAGTGTATATCCACCTTTCGCAGCAATGCAGGCTGCTATTCTCCCATGGAGACGATCGTAGAGATGCTGGATGTAGTCCTGTGGAACGGCTTGCCATGCCATTTCCACCTGGCGCCTCAGTTGGACCAGCGTTCGTGCTGAACGTGCAGACCGCGTGAGACGACGCTTCATCCAGTCCCAAACATGCTCAATGGGGGACAGATCCGGAGATCTTGCTGGCCAGGGTAGTTGACTTACACCTTCTAGAGGACGTTGGGTGGCACGGGATACATGCGGACGTGCATTGTCCTGTTGGAACAGCAAGTTCCCTTGCCGGTCTAGGAATGGTAGAACGATGGGTTCGATGACGGTTTGGATGTACCGTGCACTATTCAGTGTCCCCTCGACGATCACCAGAGGTGTACGGCCAGTGTAGGAGATCGCTCCCCACACCATGATGCCGGGTGTTGGCCTACGACCATCATTGGCACCAAGGCAGAAGCGACTGTCATCGCTGAAGACGACACGTCTCCATTCGTCCCTCCATTCACGCCTGTCGCGATACCACTGGAGGCGGGCTGCACGATGTTGGGTCGTGAGCGGAAGACGGCCTAACGGTGTGCGGGACCGTAGCCCAGCTTCATGGAGACGGTTGCGAATGGTCCTCGCCGATACCCCAGGAGCAACAGTGTCCCTAATTTGCTGGGAAGTGGCGGTGCGGTCCCCTACGGCACTGCGTAGGATCCTACGGTCTTGGCGTGCATCCGTGCGTCGCTGCGGTCCGGTCCCAGGTCGACGGGCACGTGCACTTTCCGCCGACCACTGGCGACAACATCGATGTACCTTGGAGACCTCACGCCCCACGCGTTGAGCAATTCGGCGGTACGTCCACCCGGCCTCCCGCATGCCCACTATACGCCCTCGCTCAAAGTCCGTCAACTGCACATACGGTTCACGTCCACGCTGTCGCGGCATGCTACCAGTGTTAAAGACTGCGATGGAGCTTCGTACGCCACGGCAAACTGGCTGACACTGACGGCGGCGGTGCACAAATGCTGCGCAGCTAGCGCCATTCGACGGCCAACACCGCGGTTCCTGGTGTGTCCGCTGTGCCGTGCGTGTGATCATTGCTTGTACAGCCCTCTCGCAGTGTCCGGAGCAAGTATGGTGGGTCTGACACACCGGTGTCAATGTGTTCTTTTTTCCATTTCCAGGAGTGTAGATAAGGAACAGCAAAGGGTCTATAACACTATCTTTAGGAACGCCAGAAATCACTTCTGTTTTTACTCGATGACTTTACCACGAACTGTGACCTCTCTGACAGGAAATCACAAATCCAGTCACATAACAGAGACGATATTCCATAAGCACGCAATTTCACTACAAGCCACTTTTGTGGTACAGTGTCAAAAGCCTTCCGGAAATCCAGAAATACGGAATACTCTAACCGCAGCGGCATGTGAACAGTTTACAAATGTAGCCATTTCGGAAATGCTTCCACCCTTGGCCCAAAAGACAATGATCATGCCCCTTTGGACGCGACATAAACCGCTCCGTTTCTGCATTAAGACAACGACTGCACTGTTTTCCCCCTCCCCCCCTCTCCTTCTCCCGCGACTGCTTTATATACCCTCTACTGTTAGTGATGCCAAAATGGTTCGAATGGCTCTGAGCACTATGGGACTTAACATCTATGGTCATCAGTCCCTTAGAACTTAGAACTACTTACACCTAACTAACCTAAGGACATCACAAAACACCCAGTCATCACGAGGCAGAGAAAATCCCTGACCCCGCTAGTGATGCCACCTGACACCTGTTAGTAGTTATTGTACGATGACGTCGAATATAGGCAGTGGTCGCAAAAGCGCGAATGGCCTGTGTGTATGTGACATCCTTGCGGGAGCGGCGCCTCAGTCAAAAAGCTAGAATTCTACGGAAAGAAAAGCAAAGGCAAGTTTTTTTTCTGGTAATCGTTTGATAGTGCACACCGTGAATATATACTTTAGCGGCTTTCGAAAACCTGTAGGGCAACTGACGGGCTGTGAGCGCATCCTTCGAGCTAAACAATTTAGTCAGGCTGAAATCGTGGACTCATCGATTTCGACTCAGTACTTCAGTCGAGGGGAACAACTATGTGTACGCAGCCGAACTAACTCGTATTTCATCGTATGTAGATAACAAATGTACTGTCTCAGTGTTTACAGATAGTCGAGCATGAACTTCTAGCAACTGGCTCGTTAAATGTGCGCCGCAACTTCCTGGCAGCAGCTAGTTTTTGTACAGAAGCTTCCGGGTAGCCGTCGCCGCTGTTTGGAGTATACGTAGAAGCGGACGCACGTCGCTGGATTCCGGGAAGCCGCGCGTGCGGTTAGCCCGTTTGTTTGGCGCCCGGGGTAAACACGAGGCGCCGGACCAACGAGTCCATCTGGCCGAGCGAGTGCGTGCTAATGCCAGATAAAGTCTATGGGGATCAGAGAGCAAAATGCTCATAACTTCCGCTGTGCTACTTAATGTAAACAAAAGAGAGAAATCTGGCAACACCAAGTTTAACCAAAAGCACCTCATTATGCAATAAACAACAGGTGACGTCGGGGGGGGGGGGGGGGGGGAGGATGCGTACAACACCGTTAATAGAAATTTGAACTCTATGAAACAAACATGCGAATTCTATGTCAGGCGTGTATATTATTAGACACTCGGATCGATAATGAGTTAAATATGTCATTTCCTGGCCGCCCTTGTGTGCAAGCCCTATTTACTGTTGTAGTCGCCCAGGCCAGTTTACGATTGGTGATGGAAGGTTTTTTTTGTATGATCTGAAGGTTATCGGTCGGACTTTCCCCAATCCTCCTAAATGGGTGCTGGTCGGAGCCGGCTAGGCTGTTTTTAAGGACGAATAATTACCCCATAACGGCCGCTGTTCTCCTTCGTCCTTGGTAGAGGAACTTCTAAATGTTCTGCCACAAAGGAGTAGCTTATAAAAACTGTATAAGCGGGAGCTACAAATCGGCAGTGAAAATATCTGCAGTCTGCCGCTGATTCTGAATTGCTGGAAGGCCCAAATCAATAGTACTACATAAAGACAAGTCGTTTATCGTTGACACAAAACACCTCAGAAGTACTTGACTTATTTATTTCAAATTTTTCCACGATACTCTAGAACATACAAACTTTTTTTTTTTAAGTACGTGTAATATAGGGGAAACATTGTTACCAAATACAGGGTGGTTCACGAAGATATGCAAATATTTTAACATGTTATTCTCCAAATAAAACTTTAAAAAGTTCATATAAACATAGGCCCAGACATTTTTAGTTAGGGAATTACGGCTAATAAATAATTTAGGCTGAAATTTAGCAACTTCGCTAATATGAAGCCATCGCAAAACTCTACGAGGTTAAAGTAAAGCACGATTTCCGTTTCCTTTCTTGTTATTAGTCTGGTGAATCTAATAAAACATGTCCCAAACGTGTATCTTTAGTTGTTTCCCAGAACATCCAGAGAAGCAAATAATATTATACAAGTAAATTTGTCCACTTTCCATTAAGAGTGTAGAAACGTTTATGTCATTGTTGGCAACCGTTAATGAGTTGTTTCAGTCGTTCACTAACCTTGGAACGAGTTAGTTTTCTGTATTTTTCTGTGAAAGAACATGATAACAACAGTGTATTTACGTGAAATCACATGGTAACTGCTGTAGTTTGTAGAGTAGTTATGAAATAGATTATCTGACACATTGATACAGTTTCAGGTAACGTTATTACCATCATTTTTCCAAAATTAAATTTTCTGCAACTTCTGTTGAAAACTTCGTGCAATTGTCTCGAATTTAAAAAACAAACTGGACCAAGTAGTTAATAAGCTAAAAATTTACTAAATTACTTCTTTACTTCTCTGGATGTTCTGGAAAACTACTGCAGATACACGTCTGGAAGATGTTTTATTAGATTCACCAGATCAATAACAACGAAATAAATCGAAATCGTGCTTTACTTTAACCTCGTAAAGATTTGCGATGGCTTCATATTAGCGAAGTTGCTAAATTTCAGGCAAAATCTTTTATTAGCCGTAGCTCCGTTGTTAAACATTTGCGGAGCTATGTTTGTATAAATTTGTCTTTTTATTTTGCCTGTAGAATTACATACCTAAAACATTTGCTTATCTTCGTGAATCACCGCGTATATCCAAAAATTCTTTATCTATTTATATAAAAATTTTACAGGTTATTCTAGTAAACGTTCATACTGAAGCCGAAGATGAAGAAAACACTTTTCAACCGATATATACTGCCAGTAATAACTTAGAGCTGTGAGACAAGGAGGGTAAATGAGTTCTGTTGTGTTGACAGAAGAGCCAACACCGTGTTACTAGTTGAGGCCGAAATGCAAGCGTTTTAGCTCATGCAGGCTGGCATGAGGAGGGTAGGACTTTAATAAGGTCTGGAATATGACAAGGAATTACAATTCAGAAAGCGGACGTAATTAGTTTGATACTTAACTTTAATCCATTAATGATGAACGTCGCTCTTGACGGTACATGAGTCACAATATTATCTCTTCAGAATACATTCTTGGAGAATATGGCGCCTTGCTAGGTCGCAGCAAATGACGTAGCTGAAGGCTATACTATACTGTCGTCTCTGCAAATGAGAGCGTATGTAGACAGTGAACCATCGCTAGCAAAGTCGGCTGTATAACAGGGCAGAGTGCTAGGGAGTCTCTCTAGACCTGCCGTGTGGCGGCGCTGGGTCGGCAATCACTGTAGTGGCGACTCGCGGGTCCGACGTATACTAACGGACCGCGGCCGATTTAAAGGCTACCACCTAGCAAGTGTGGTGTCTGGCGGTGACACCACAAGTTCGTTGTTAGAAAACTAATAATCACCCACAGATGAGAGGCAAGATCAATGCTGGGCTTCATGAAGAAAGACAGAAAGAAAGCAGTTGATCTCAGGCGAACAACAAAGGTCAGTGGCATAAAGGAAAGACTGTATACCTTGAACTGACAGTGGGCTGGACATGTCGCTCGAAGAAAAGATGGCAGATGGCCAAAATAAATAGTAGATTGGAGCCCAATTTACCAAAAAAGACCAAGGGGAAGGCCTCCGAACAGATGTGGACAGAGAATTAAGAAAGGCAGCTGGATTCAACTGATTATGTGGAGTTCAGGATCGGCATAAATGGAAGAAAAATAAATAAGTATATACAGTGTGTCTCTCTTAAGAGTTTTCAGGCACATTTTCTCTGGTGTTTCAACAGATATTTACAGTTTCGTATCAGCGAAGTGCAGCTGGAGTCAACCCAAACAAATACCATTCGTTGCGTCTTTCATGCGACATTCAGCGTTGGTTTGTATCCCGTTACAAAGAAAATTATTTTTAAATTGGTATTTTACGTGCTCATTCGACAGAGCGGTCCCAAATTAGTCTACTGCTATGTTCGTTTCACCGATATGTATCAAAACGAGCAGTAAAATAAGAAGAATAACCAGCTCTCAAGCACTGACAGCACCTCCCTGTCCCACGTTGACTGCTACTGCCTTGCAGAGGTGCTGCTCAGTAGTTGCTGGTGTACTGGTTATTCTTCGTGTTTTACTATTCCTTGTAATACATATCGATAAAACTAATATCGCACTAGACTAATTTGGGACCGCTCTGTCAAATGGACTCAGAAAATACCGATTTAAAAATAAATTTGTTTGTGCCGGGTTACAAATGTCTCTGAGCACTATGGGACTTAACTTCTGAGGTCACAGTCCCCTAGAACTTAAAACTACTTAAACCTAACTAACCTATGGACATCACACACATCCATGCTCGAGGCAGGATTCGAACCTGCGACTGTAGCGGTCGCGCGGTTCCAGACTGTAGCGCCTTGAACCGTTCGGCCACTCCGCTGGCTGTGCCGGGCTACAAACCAGCGCTATTTGTCGTATCTGGGCGTCGCTTGAGAGACGTAATGAGCAGTATTTCTTTGGGCTGACTCGAGCTACACATTTCAAGTACAAAATTGCAAATATCTAGCGAAACACCATAGAAACTGCGCCCTATGACACATGGGGAAGTACATTTGCCGCAATATCAAACGAATAGATTCATGGCAAGGAATCAGAATCTTCGTAGCACTACGTAGCGAGAGTCCATAACTTTTGAAAAGCAGTAATTCATGAAGTTAAATTTATGAAATTTTGCAGTGACAATAGTTTCAAAGAGAAAGAAGGGAAGGATAATAAGAATTTAATTTAAATCCAGCGGCAAGGTCATTAGAGGGGTAACACAAGGGATTGAAGAAAAGAGAGGCGAGGAACAGGCCGTGCAGTTTTCAAAGAAAAGATCCTGGCATTCGCTAAGCAAAAGAACTCTCGCCGGACAGGAATTCCGAACCAGCGCCTACCGGATGCGTGTCTCGTACTTCCGCAAGGAAAGAGGCAGTAAATGTTGCTGTTCGCCGCGTCATGGACAGCAGAGTTTCCACGCAGCTGGGTCTCGATCTTTTTTAACGGAAACCGTTATTCTTCTGATCTTCTGCGAAAGCTTACCCTCATCAGCCGTTCGTTCAGTTCTTTGTTATCCATTTGTATTTTCTTTTCTTCTTAGGCTGTTTTTACTGGCGCCGGTCTGAAACACGCGAAAAAAAGTTACAATATGTTACGAGAACACAGTCCGCCGACAAGTGTAACCACCTGCTGATAATTTGGTTCAAATGGTTCAAAAGGCTCTAAACACTATTGGACTTAACATCCGGGGTCATCAGTCCCCTAGACCTACAACTACTTAGACCTAACTAATCTAAGGACATCGCACACATCCATGCCCGAGGCAAGATCCGAACCTGCGACCGTAGCAGCCGCGTGGTTCCGAACTGAAGCGCCTAGAACCGATCGACCACAGCGGCCGGCTTGATAATTTGGTTCTGCGCCTTCGCGCCCAAGTTGCGGATGAGTCGGTTCTGTGATGTCACGTATTCCTCGTAGGAGCCACCAGTGTGGTTACGCAGCGCTCATATCAACAACGTTGACGTTCGTTTGAATGCAGCTGTGAGAATCATTAGTGGTGCAGTGAGATCTACATCTACATTCTGGCTGCCAGTACTGTCGAAAATCTAAAAATGAATCAATCCCTGTTCGTGAATATTTACTTTTGCAGCCTAGGAAACGCCTGAACCATAGAAGGCTAGCTTATGAAGGAGGAGTCCAAATTCTCTCCGGTGAGTTCAACCGGGACGCTAAATGTAGAAGTGACTGGCAAGCCACGGAAACCCAGAATCACGAACTCATTGACAGTACAACTGTTAAAGTTGCAGGCTTTCATGAATGTAGGAAGATGCTAGTACAGCGTAACAGATACCGCACTGTAGAAGTTATGTGCAGATACATCATTTACAGGTGGGGCTTTTGTACTGACAGTGCCTGTGGTGACGTTCAATGAGCCACATCATAAATATGTGCCCAAATAGATGGTTTCCCTGGTGATATCAACAACATACATCTAGCATTCGACGTGACACTCCATTGGGTTGGGTCTTCCGACATTCATGTGTAGTCTGGGATGGTTGGTGCATAAGTTGGCGTTTTTATTTTGTATATTTGTATTCCAGGGCTATGGATTTAATTATCTATTGTCATTTTTTTATTTGTATTTCACAGTTGCTATTTCAGTTTAGATATTGTCATTTTGTCATTTGGAGAGAGTCGAGCTATGAACGCTAGAAAATGGATGCCAAGTGGACAAATCGGAACATTTCCAACATAATGTTCTGGTTGAGTTCAGTAGAGAGGTGACAGTAACGGAGGTAGCTAGAAACATTTGCGCCTTGTATGGGGATAATGCCATTGCACAAAGCGCAACAAGAAAATGGCTCTCTCATTTTTACATTGGTGACTCTCAACGTTCAGAAAGACCTTCGGCGTTTGATGAGGATCGTTTAGACGCATTAATTCACAGTGATCCACGACAGCATACTCGAGAAGTGCAAATATGATGACCCGTGATCGTTCTCCATCGTGCGACATTTCTATACACTTAGAAAGGTTAAAGAATCGGGTGTGTGGGTACCGCAAGCCCTAAGCCAAAATCACAAAAATCAACAGGTGCATGTCTGCTTGCTAGGAGAATGAATGTTGGTAAGCCGTTTCTCGTAAATGTGCAGAACTGTTGTTTGTATCCGTACACGATATTTATGACTAACGAGGCGTGTTTCCAACTTCCCTGGCAGTTCTGTTCCAGAATGGTAACCTACTGGGGTGATGAGCGCCCAGTTATCATAAAAGAGGTGCCTTTACGTAGCGCTAAAATAGGCCTATGGTACGCAGCAAATGCACGACGAATAGCCGCGCCTATTTTCTTTGTCAGTGAAAGTACATGATGTGGCAAATAAAAGTGGCCTAGACGAATGGATACGATTGGACGTGAATGTATGCATGGAGCCACTCCCCGTGACACTCACACCACGTGTACGCCCGCCACGTGATCCACTCCGGTTCAAGCCTACTGTGGGCTGTATCATTGTGATTGGTGCAGAGCATAGGAAATGCTGGTACTCACAGTGGAGCAGTGGCTGTTCGTTGTGGAAAGATATGTGACTACAGAGTCGCTGAAAACATGTGGTCATCTGTTTCCTGAGAACTTTAATGGTATCAAAGAGCCAGCAAAGACTATCATGCAACGCTTAGTCCGCAAATAGCGTCAGGCACGATCTGTTTTGAACAAGTCAAAAAACATTACGAGACGTGCCCGCCCACCAGAGAATGCGGCTGCAGTCCACCAGAAAATGCTTCAGACTTCTACCAAATCAACCCTAAGCCTCCCGCAAGAGGCCAGCGTATCACGTCGACCATGGGGACTAATATTCCACCTGGACCGGCACATACATTCTTACCGCGTGTCTGTTGTTCATGCATTACAACCAGCGGACGCACCTCAGCGACTCTAGGTTTGTGAGTGGCTGTTCACTGAGATGACAAGGAATCGCTAGGAGATGGATTTGTTTTTTATGCCAGATGAAGCCTGGTTTTATCTTAGTTGTTACGTCAACTCACAGAATCACAGGTTCTGGGCAGCGGAGAATCCTCATAACTTCCACGAAATACCAGAGCATGAACAGAGGATTGGGGTCCGGTGCGTAGTGTCTGCTCTCCGCATTGTTGGTGCTATCTTCTTCCATCAGACACTGACTTCGGCACGTTACGTCGCCAGAATTTTGAAACCGTTTGTGTGCAGCATTAACCCAGGAGGGAAAGACATACAGTTACTTCCAACAGGATGGAGCAATTGCCCATACAGCCGGCCGAACCTTTGAGCACGTACACACAATCTTCAAGCCTGACAGAGTTGTTAGCTGAGGTCACTCTGATCGCTGCCCTAGCTGGCTACCCAGATCACCTGATCTGACAGTATGCGATTACTTTGTGTGGGCATTCTTCATGCCTAAGGTGTATTGCAGTAACCCTTATAGTCTTCAAGAACTGCAGCAGAACATTTCAGATCGCAGCAATTCAAGCGGTCCAGCGTCGCAACTTGCAGACTAGGGCCCAAAAGTGCGAAGAGATAAATGGTAGTAACTTCCAACATGTACTGTACTCAAATTAGTACTGTTTTTCCTTTCCTCTGGTGTGGTTCTTTGTACCCTTAAACTCTGTTCTCCGGGACAATTTTATGTGCCCCATCCTGTATATGTGTCAGCAATGCTCTCTTCGCTTGTTGTGGAGATAACAGATGAGGAAAAGCCTGCCTGTGGAGATTTTCAGCCTGACAATGCCACAACTCGTGCTGCCGTAAATTCCTTGAATGCTGTAAATAATTTTTGTTCAGTTATTTGCTAACCTGCCAACGTTTTGTGTCCCCTAAGGCCCTCTGACTCCACTTATTGTGACTTTTTACCTTTGAAGACACTTAAAGGGCTTAAGTTTATCGAAATAATGCTCATTCCAGAGAAGTACTGCTTGGTAAATAAGATTCGAAATTTGTTTCATACACGATTCGTAGAAAGCTTCAGAAACGGTATGAGATGTATTTAGAGCAGCAGGAGGAGGACATTTTCAGTAGAGCTTTGATGTGATGACTAGAACGATCATGTTGTGGTTTTCAGAGAGCACTAACGTCATCCCGAAAGGAAAGGGAACTTGTAATCCTTGTGAAATCAATACAGATGGCTATGTTCCCAACGGAGTGTGGGTCTACTAAGGAAATAATGTTTCAGCTCTCACAATTGTGCACTGTCAAAACTGGTTTTGGCGAGCATCAGGGTGAAACTATAGGTCTACCCTCAAGGCCACAGCTGCTGCTTTATAAGTAGAAGGACGGTATCAGAAAATAGGTATCTGAAATTTAGCAGCATCAACAAAGTGCGTTTCAGGGCGCTGACTCTGTGTTGTGCCGCGCAGCGCGTTTGCCTTGCTCCACACGCCTCAGGCCTTTAGGAAGAGCCAGCACAGGCCGATAAAGTTTACGGTCGGCACTCGCAGCTGCCAGTTTCCTCGTAAAATATACACTCATTCCGTTGGTGCGTGGAAAAGTAATGAGTATTATCCCTGCAGATGGGCTCACACGTTTTGTAGAATCCCGTATAAATGTTTGCAACTGCCTATGAAATATTCGCTGTTCCTTTGTTAAGTGGTATTCCGTGTACAGACATGCAGTGACCGCTGTGGGTAGTTATCTGAGTGTGCAAATGCATAGGAAATTGCCCAAACGTGTAAAGTAGCGATTCTGCGAGCTATCCTCATCGTAAATCACGGGAAAAGTGGGGACACTCTCTGCCAAGCTTCGTCCAAAGCTTGTAAGCAGCATCACATCTTCCGGAGGAAAGGTCACTTTGCTTGTTTGTGATCTTCCTCCAGTATGTTAAGCATTACGCTTCTCTTCTAGTTCCATTAACTGCTGTAAGAGTATCGTAAAATAATCCACTACTCTCTCTCTCTCTCTCTCTCTCTCTCTCTCTCTCTCTCTCTCTCTCTCTCTCACTCACTCACCCCCCCCTTTCTCTTTCTCTCTCTCTCTCTCTCTCTCTCTCTCTCTCTCTCTCACACACACACACAGGTAGATTGATGAGAGAGAGAGAGAGAGAGGAAGAAGGAAGATATTAGCGAAGACACGCCAACTGGTTGGGGTGCGCCACCACCTTTGCAGAGATATCAAAAAAATTTGTTCAACAAATATTTAAATTAATAAGCATCACTTATAAGCCTAAATTCAACACCATGTCGTCTTGACTTTGTGCTCTTCTGTGCATCTATCACAAGAAATTTTCGCCTGTTACCATACTCATTTCGCTTTAGAACGCAAAAACCACCATTGTTTGAACTTTACTGCTCATTATATGAGTTGCGAGTCCTGTTTGTTCTTCTTTCTCCTGAATTCAGAGGAGGCTTTGGAGTATTTCCGACGTCCTCTCTGTTCCCATTCAAGTAATTCTCTTAATTAATCTTCTGTTGGCACGTTTTATCTTACTACAGAATTAATCAAAGTTCGTGTGATAAAATTCTTGTGACGCAGAAACAGTGAATACTTGATGAGCTCAGGAAATTTGGTCATATTTCATCTTAGTTTCCATGTTAGCGCGTAACTACTACAAGAGTAATAAGTTTGTTATTTTTTTTATGTACTATTACATGTTGTATCATCCTAGTCCTTTTTCTTGGCTGTGTTTTCCATATGTTCCTCTGCTCGTTGATTCTGCAAACAAATTTATGTTACACTATGAGTCACACAAATTGGAAGGGTTCGATTCCCGGCCGTGTTGGAGATTTTCTCCGCTCGGGGACTGGGTGTTGTGTTGTCCTTCTCATCACATCATCCTCATCACCGGCACGCAAGTCGCCCAGTGTGGCGTCGACTGAAACGAGACCTGCGGCCAAACGTCTCCGGATGGGGTCTCCCGGCCAACGATGCCATACGCTCATTTCACTTCATTTCATTTGTCAGGAATGGTATAACCATAACTGAACACCATCAAAATTTATGTCTGTAGACCACCAGGGGCTTTTGGACTGATTTTGATGCCGAAAATGTTTTTCAAATTCTGTAGAGCGCCCAATCGTGCCATCCAGAGCAATATTACAACCTAGACTGATTCTGTGACTAGATATCTTCGTGCCTAGTTAGTCATTAGTGATTTTTTGGTAGCTTTCAGATTCATTTGCTCAAATTCTTTCCTATTTGATGTAAGAACTGCACGTACTGTGAGCAAAAATACACTCCTGGAAATTGAAATAAGAACACCGTGAAGGGGAAACTTTATTGACACATTCCTGGAGTCAGATACATCACACGATCACACTGACAGAAGCACAGGCACATAGACACAGGCAACAGAGCATGCACAATGTCGGCACTAGTACAGTGTATATCCACCTTTCGCAGCAATGCAGGCTGCTATTCTCCCATGGAGACGATCGTAGAGATGCTGGATGTAGTCCTGTGGAACGGCTTGCCATGCCATTTCCACCTGGCGCCTCAGTTGGACCAGCGTTCGTGCTGGACGTGCAGACCGCGTGAGACGACGCTTCATCCAGTCCCAAACATGCTCAATAGGGGACAGATCCGGAGATCTTGCTGGCCAGGATAGTTCACTTACACCTTCTAGAGCACGTTGGGTAGCACGGGATACATGCGGACGTGCATTGTCCTGTTGGAACAGCAAGTTCCCTTGCCGGTCTAGGAATGGTAGAACGATGGGTTCGATGACGGTTTGGATGTACCGTGCACTGTTCAGTGTCCCCTCGACGATCACCAGAGGTGTACGGCCAGTGTAGGAGATCGCTCCCCCCTCCATGATGCCGGGTGTTGGCCCTGTGTGCCTCGGTCGTATGCAGTCCTGATTGTGGCGCTCACCTGCACGGCGCCAACCACGCATACGACCATCATTGGCACCAAAGCAGAAGCGACTCTCATCGCTGAAGACGACACGTCTCCATTCGTCCCTCCATTCACGCCTGTCGCGACGCCACTGGAGGCGGGCTGCACGATGTTGGGTCGTGAGCGGAAGACGACCTAACGGTGTGTGGGACCGTAGCCCAGCTTCATGGAGACGGTTGCGAATGGTCCTCGCCGATACCCCATGAGCAACAGTGTCCCTAATTTGCTGGGAAGTGGCGGTGCGGTCCCCTACGGCACTGCGTAGGTTCCTACGGTCTTGGCGTGCATCCGTGTGTCGCTGCGGTCCGGTCCCAGGTCGACGGGCACGTGCACCTTCCGCCGACCACTGGCGACAACATCGATGTACTGTGGAGACCTCACGGCCCACGTGTTGAGCAATTCGGCGGTACATCCACCCGGCCTCCCGCATGCCCACTATACGCCCTCGCTCTAAGTCCGTCAACTGCACATACGGTTCACGTCCACGCTATCGCGGCATGCTACCAGTGTTAAAGACTGCGATGGAGCTCCGTATGCCACGGCAAACTGGCTGACACTGACGGCGGCGGTGCACAAACGCTGCGTAGCTAGCGCCATTCGACGGCCAACACCGCGGTTCCTGGTGTGTCCGCTGTGCCTTGCGTGTGATCATTGCTTGTACAGTCCTCTCGCAGTGTCCGGAGCAAGTATGGTGGGTCTGACACACCGGTGTCAATGTGTTCTTTTTTCCATTTCCAGGAGTGTATATCTAAGTATGGTATAAAAATAACTTTACACTAAATATTTACTGGATGCACTTAACTGTTTTACTAAACTCACCACGGACAATGTTTAGACCTTCGGTTTATTTACATATTTATTTTTGTTGTGTGTTATGTTTCGCTGGATATGCATCGAATGCAAATCCGTGGGTGAAGGAAACTGTCCGTGAACTGCTTAACGACATGCATCTTTACCCGAAATTGTTTACGAAAGCAAAGAAAGTAAAAAAAAAAAAAATATGACACGTAGTAGCCTTACTCACTGGTAATAAGTCTTCGGTAATCCAGAGTCGCCGAAGAGGTATCCAATATAAAGACTTGCACCTGGGCATCAAGCCACACGAAGTTATTATTATTAGCTGTTGAATGTCAAATAATGAAAACCACGCGTCAGTAATTAATTTTCGATAGTTTCAGTGTTATTTACAATCGATGCTTCATGTCTGATCAGATTCATCACAATTAATAGTCTAAACCAAAACGGTTCAAATGGATTCTAAGCACTATGGAACTTAGCACTTGAGGTCATCATTCCCCCCCCCTCCCCCTTTCTTATCTCATTTTGTTCAGTAGAGTTCGCTGCATTTGGTCTGGGAGGGCGTGACATAGCATCGGTTCAAGTTGATCATTGATTCCTTCACTCAGTTATTTTTATCACAGAGGACAGTCGGCCCTCTGACCGAACACGCTGAGCTACCATGCCGGCTAACTTATGCTAAGAACAAAACACACACACACACACACACACACACACACACACACACACACACACACACACACACACACACACACATGCCCAAGGGAGGACTCGAAACTCCGGCGGCAGGTGCCGCGCAATCCGTGACATGGCGCCTCTAACTGCGCGGCTACTCGGCGGGCCTTGAAAATTTGTGCCGGACCGGGACTCGAACTCGGATTTCCTGCTTATCGAGAGGTTTTCATGTAAGACCACTAAAACTATTTGAGCACGAAATGTACATTTTGATAGCTAGTCCCAAACCGATTCACACAGTTCTCAAAAAGTAACTTTACAGTTTGAATGATCACTGCAAACTGAGTGAAAATTACATCATGTGACGTAGATTGTTTGCTAATTTAATGCTAGTCCCCGACTGATTGTCAATATACACTTTAACTAAGTGGTATTTAATTGTAATTCTCCTATTATTTGTGGCGCTGTGCACCTCTCGTATTTACTTGCGAGCGTAATAGCCAATAACCCATAATGTTGAAATACGAGAGAACTATACGTTTTGAATGTTAACTTAAAGCTCTGGAAAATCAAAAGAGACAAAGACGTAATAGACAATTACGTAAGTCTGTTTAACAAACGGTTGTACAGAGTGAGTCAAGAAGGACTTAACGACTTTGGAATTCTACAGAAGTTTGTTGATATAACCTACAGAATTGGTAGATGTGTCATTTTGGTTCGATGTGACTACCATTTGTGATGTGGCAAAATATAACCGGTAATCCATTCTTCCCACACTCGTTACAGCAAATGCGGCGTAACTTCTGCATTGAGAAGTCGGTCAAATTGTTTGGTAGGTGAGGAGCATAAACACGGTATTTAATGGAACCCTAGAGAAAGAAATCCAATGGTTTCAAGTCTGGTGAGTGAGGGGTGAGGGGTGGCCGTGCGGTCGACCTTTCAAGGCCAGTCTACCTGTCTGGGAAGCGATTATGGAGGAAACATCGAACTACATTGAGAAAATGAGATACTTCAGTGCTTTGCTGGTAGTAAACCATCCTATCTCGGCCATCTTCGTCGATCTGTGGAATTACAAAATTTTCAAGCATATCCAGAAATACGATCCAGTGAAAGTAGACATTTTAACAGTGCAATACGCTGGCGTCCCTGGTGGCGGAATCCGGCGCTGAAGCGCTACGTGAATCAAACTTGAGGTCGTCTGCCACATAATGACACATCTACAGATTCTGTGACTTATCTCAATTAATTTCTACATCATTCGAATTTTGTGAATTCCTTTTTGACTCACCCTGTATTACTAAAACGGGAAAAAAGTTACGTACTACTTCTTGCGCATGATTTGTATGTGTCCCGAGGATCCCCAAACTGCACCGAAAAGTTTTGAGAAAGGTAGATAGTCGAAACGGAATAACTCACAAACTAATAAGTAGTTCTGGATGCGGGCGTTTTGGGAATTAGAAAAATCCTGGCTACAAACTGTCTTACTGAAAGTTTAGAAATACAATTTAAGAATGGAATTTTCCAGAACACGACATTTGTGAATAACAAAAACTTTTGAGTATAACGCGTTTGGAAAAAGTATAACGTTTGTTGAACAGGTAAGTATGAGGCCTTTTAAGTGAGCTACTCTAATTTAGAAAAAAAAAAACTGCTTGCTGCCCGAAAATGTTTCTATAAGCATCGTATGTACTATTATCATCAGTAGTCTGAAAATTACCTAGAGAATAATAAATTTCAATGAAATATAGCGCAAATCGGTAGAAGCGGGCTTTTCTACGTAATGTAGGGTGGAGCCGAATTACTTCATTTAACAAGACTGCAACCAGATTCGTACTCTATCCTTGACCCAGTGAGAAAGATCGCCGTCGCTGTCGACGTCGACAAGACTTTATATCCTTCCTAGTCGTCCTCAGATTAACTGTCAGTGTGCGGTGTGAAAATATTTTTGCACTTGTTTTTTGAATCTTTGTATGTGTTTGTAGCTTATTTACCGGTATGTCTGAGGAACTATTCCGCTTTCGTAAGACGAATGCCGTAAAAAACCGCCCGACGCCAGTTTGTTTAGATTGTGCGTCAGCGTCCAGTAGCGTAGAGATACGAAGGTGTTTATTTCCGTCTGCTGCGCTAGTGGACAAGTTCAAGATCGGTGTCTCAGACTCGGAACTCTAGACTCTGTTCGATAAAATATTACGTATCTAAATGCGCAAGAAAACACTATCAACGTTTTCTGCAAACAGATACTGACGTCGCGCGATATCGAGCGATACACAGCTTAGTCAGAGCATATTACTCATCACGAAATTTTTCACTTTATTGTTATTTCCATGGCCAAAACTAAATATCGGCTTTTCTGTATCTAATTCCAGTTTATTAGTTTTACTGTTGTCATTTGGTAAAGCCTGTTACAGCCAGAACTACTATACTGGAAATTAATAGTAATTTACCTTTTAATCGTTGAAATGTTATCAAGTTAACTCACTTCAGTATTTGTTGACCGAGGGGCACAATGTTTTTTTCGTTGCTGAAATAGCTAAAAGTCCTGTACACCTCATTTCATGCCCTCTGCAGCAGTCGTAGAAATAAATTAAGTCGAAAAGGCTCCAATATCTCCTTCTATCAGCGGCAGCGTATCTTCTCTGTAATGTGGTTAGGGCAGAGGAAGGACTCGTTTGTCCATTGTGTCACATTTTACTGTTGGCGATATCGTACTTTGATACAAGTGTATCATTGACTCTCTTCCCGAAAGTACCCAGTCCGGAATCTCTATGAAAAAGCAAGACGTTTGGTCGTGAATCAAAGCACTCCGTCTTCAGGGCACAAGTGGCCAATCGGGCCATCCGACCGCCTTGTCATCCTCAGTGATGATGTAGATACGAGGGGCGTGTGGTCAGCACACCGCTCTCCCGGTCGTTATGATGGTTTTCTGTGACCGGATCCGCTACTATTCGGTCGAGTAGCTCCTCAATTGGCAGCACGAGACTGAGTGCACCCTGAAAAATGGCAACAGCACATGGCGCCCCGCATGGTCACCCATCCACGTGCCGGCCACGCCCGACAGCGCTTAACTTCGGTGATCTGACGGGAACCGGTGTATCCACTACGACAAGGCCATTGCGCGTCGTGAATAAGGCTAAGAAAAATTATCAAAATCATCTTCCGAGCGCGCCAAAAATATCCCTTGTACTTGTGGGAGAAAGCCAACCGACGTATAAAGGGCGACTAACGCGGTGGGCGGCTATTATTAATGCAGACAGGAAAATGGTCAAACATTTAATCAAATTTCATACCTAGAAGCCAGGTTGTAACGTCTGCAAGTGTCACAAGGGCTCCTGGGCTGATGGCATGGGTACACCATTAATGATGAGAGAACGTTTTGTACGGGTGTCCTCCAAAAATCTTATGGGACTTAACTGCTAAGGTCATCAGTCCCTAAGCTTACACACTACGTAACCTAAATTATCCTAAGGACAAACACACACACCCATGCTCTAGGGAGGACTCGAACCTCCACCGGGACCAGCCGCACAGTCCAGTTCTAGAGGAGCGAGGTATGTGTAAGCACTTCGACAGTAGCAAACCAAGCACTGCACTACACACTACGCGTACTAATGCGCCGTCTACATTGCAATGTTCAGTGCATACTCCGCGCCACCTTTGGCAAGGTCTTTGCTCTCTCTCTCTCCCTTTCCCTACAGTATTCCCTCACAGATATGAAGTCAGCTACATTAGTTACAGCGTTTTATCTTCCTTCGACAGTCTGTTCTGGGAACGTGAAATCTCATAGCACGATGTGACACTCGATTCCATAAAAATTCTAGAAGTTCTTAAACTAAGGGCTCCTCGAAGTACCCCCAGGATAAGAGTGGAGAGGAGGGAGGTCATATAATTCAGATTATCAATTCTTCTTCATGGATTCCCGAAATTTATTTATAAAATATTGTGATATTTAAAAACAGAGTCCATTTGATCTACACCCCTGGAAATGGAAAAAAGAACACATTGACACCGGTGTGTCAGACCCACCATACTTGCTCCGGACACTGCGAGAGGCCTGTACAAGCAATGATCACACGCAAGGCACAGCGGACACAGCAGGAACCGCGGTGTTGGCCGTCGAATGGCACTAGCTGCGCAGCATTTGTGCACCGCCGCCGTCAGTGTCAGCCAGTTTGCCGTGGCATACGGAGCTCCATCGCAGTCTTTAACACTGGTAGCATGCCGCGACAGCGTGGACGTGAGCCGTATGTGCAGTTGACGGAGTTTGAGCGAGGGCGTATAGTAGGCATGCGGGAGGCCGGGTGGACGTACCGCCGAATTGCTCAACACGTGGGGCGTGAGGTCTCCACAGTACATCGATGTTGTCGCCAGTGGTCGGCGGAAGGTGCACGTGCCCGTCGACCTGGGACCGGACCGCAGCGACGCACGGATGCACGCCAAGACCGTAGGATCCTACGCAGTGCCGTAGGGGACCGCACCGCCACTTCCCAGCAAATTAGGGACACTGTTGCTCCTGGGGTATCGGCGAGGACCATTCGCAACCGTCTCCATGAAGCTGGGCTACGGTCCCGCACACCGTTAGGCCGTCTTCCGCTCACGCCCCAACATGGTGCAGCCCGCCTCCAGTGGTGTCGCGACAGGCGTGAATGGAGGGACGAATGGAGACGTGTCGTCTTCAGCGATGAGAGTCGCTTCTGCCTTGGTGCCAATGATGGTCGTATGCGTGTTTGGCGCCGTGCAGGTGAACGCCACAATCAGGACTGCATACGACCGAGGCACACAGGGCCAACACCTGGCATCATGGTGTGGGGAGCGATATCTTACACTGGCCGTACACCTCTGGTGATCGTCGAGGGGACACTGAATAGTGCACGGTACATCCAAACCGTCATCGGACCCATCGTTCTACCATTCCTAGACCGGCAAGGGAACTTGCTGTTCCAACAGGAGAATGCACGTCCGCATGTATCCCGTGCCACCCAACGTGCTCTAGAAGGTGTAAGTCAACTACCCTGGCCAGCAAGATCTCCGGATCTGTCCCCCACTGAGCATGTTTGGGACTGGATGAAGCGTCGTCTCACGCGGTCTGCACGTCCAACACGAACGCTGGTCCAACTGAGGCGCCAGGTGGAAATGGCATGGCAAGCCGTTCCACAGGACTACATCCAGCATCTCTACAATCGTCTCCATGGGAGAATAGCAGCCTGCATTGCTGCGAAAGGTGGATATACACTGTACTAGTGCCGACATTGTGCATGCTCTGTTGCCTGTGTCTATGTGCCTGTGGTTCTGTCAGTGTGATCATGTGATGTATCTGACCCCAGGAATGTGTGAATAAAGTTTCCCCTTCCTGGGACAATGAATTCACGGTGTTCTTATTTCAATTTCCAGGAGTGTATTTACTCGTTTCTTTCATGATACAACACATGATTACTGTGAATCCTTTTGGTACGTTATATTGTAAATATAAAGAATGCATAGAACCATTTACTTGCTGAGCGTAGTCCGCAGACAATGAGTAAATTGGTGTCAGTATTCAACGGATTATCTTTCCACCGAGTAGCCCGAGGAGCGCAGCTGCCTTCACTATCATCATCGAATAGAAAACCATTCTATAGCTACATCCATACTCTGTAAACCACTGGGAAGGGCTTGGCAGAGGTTACTTAACATTGTATCACGTTGTAAGGTTTCTGCCCGAAACACTTACGTACCGAGAGACTGGGTGTTACGTAGGGGACTGTAGTACATTGCTGGATTCAACACTTAATACTGTCTTTTGGAACTGTGTAAGAAGGCTTTCACGGTCAAGTTGGCTTAAATCTTCACGCAACTGCCGATCAGATTTCTCACCATTTCCAAGACGCTCTCCCATGAGCCAAGCAAATCTGTTCCATTCGTGTTGCCCTTTTTTCACATAGCTGTATGTTACCTGTTCATCATATTTGGTATGGGTCCCCACATACCGAGCAATAGTGTAGGACGGGTCGCATAAGCGTTTTTTAAGCAGTTTCCTTTGTAGACTAAATGCATTTTCCCTGTATCCTAGCAATGAACCTTCTTTATTTACGACTTGCCCTACATGATCGTTCCATTTCAAATGCTCACAAACTGTTGCCTTCAGTTATTTGTATGAGCTGACTGATTCCGAGGCCACTACCAATACTGTCCGCCAGATCGCCAATATACAACGCGAACAGCGAGAATCCTAACACACTTCGCAGCGGCACTGCTCAAGCTACCTCTCTAGATTTCAAGAATAATAATCGCGGCAGTTCATCACCGAAGTAAAAACGAAGTATCAGCTTTATAAATCTGTTGGTATAAGATTCCAATTACAAGAAAAATAATGAAACCGTAAGATGATTTTTAATGTCATCGCAATTATGTTTAGAATTCCGTGTTTCAGTATGTGAAAACGGAAGTCTTGTAGGATCGCATTGTTGTCCGTTTTTCTGTCTGTCTGTCCAACTGTTAAGAACATTTTTTTTCTCAGGATCGATTAGACGTATCAAGTTCAAATGTACGTCACATATTAAGGGCTACGCCCCCTTCGCAGTGAAAAAGTTTGAAGCTTCTAAGTCACTTCAGTCAAATGATGCGGCCATTGATGCCACATATTTTGATACTCGAAAACTCACTCATCAAAACCTATAGAGTCGTCCTGTTGACCTAGAATGATAAAATTTAGCAAGACGCAGGGTTTCATAGGTCAAGTAAAGGGAAAAGTTTTAATTTCTAACTGTAACACAAGAAAAAAAATATTTCTTTTGTCATTATTATCCAATTTCAAACTTGAAATTAAAACATATTCCATGTCTTGGAAACCCTTGGACCGAAATCTAGCCAGTATCAATGTCAACAACAGGCAAAAATCGTCACTATCCTGGATTCCCAGAACGGATAAACAGTCTATATGCATAATTAAATTTCTACGGTAACCGCAGTGTGCGCGTCCTACTAGTATCTGGCCAACTTCCTCTTCTTCGTCTTCATTTCTGAAGAAAGGAAAGAAGTTCTCCTTTTGAAGTACACTCGTATTCGAAACATTCACATCAGAATACATTCATCTATTCATTTTAAATAAAATTATATCCTCCTGCTCCTCCTCCTCCCCTCCCCCCCCCCCCCCAATTATGAGCCCGCCGCCTTAAATTTATATCCTATGACAATGTAATGTTCCACAGCTATTAATTTCGTGATATTTGACAGAGAAGTAAAATAGTGATTAAAAGTATTAATCAAAAAAAAAATGCGGGTGCATAATCGAGAATTTGAAAAGAAAATTTGGAAGGGGAAGGCAAGGGCCGAAAGTTTCAGAACCTCGCACGTACGTAGTATCAGCAGCGGCAGCTGCTCTTGTGTTTATCTCGCATTGTACCCTGAAATAGATATACTGCGGATACTAGTTTCAGAAGGAATGAATACGTGGTACAGACTGCGGAGGACGCATTTCTTAACAAGGAAGACAACTGGCACATCATCGAAAGCTACGTACTTGAATGCCAAACTCATAGTCGCCTTGAATCTTTGCCACGCATTCGTAAGCAGACGATGAAGGTCCCCAGACGTTGTCCTCTAATTACTTGTTCAGTCCACGTATGTAAGAGTAGTGTTCAAGAACACAGCTTTGTAAACGAGTAATACACACTACAACCAAACGTAACTTACAGATTTTACGCAGACGGTGCCCCACAGCTCGTAAATATTTTAAAGTGGTCATTTGTATATGCCACCATCAGCTGCTAATAAACAAACTTTTATTTGCTGCGTTTCACTATATCTCATCACCACCAGTCATTATTAAGTCAATACAAATAAAATATTAAGTTATCATTATGCGTGATCGTCGTTAGAAGGGTTTCATGCATTCCCTGTTCCTTTGTAACCGCGTAGTGACGAACTGAACAGGTGACTAACGAATCAACCGGGATAAGGCGTTAGGCATTCACACATAAATTATATAACAGACTGTTCCCCAGGAAAGCTGATTTTCAGGTATATGCAAAAGATATATCCATAAAATATCAGAAACCCCCCACTTCTAGTGTTGAAAGAAACGCACTCCCACGTACTCGTATAAAACGTCATATCTGCCGAACTATATTGTGTACAATGATGCAACTGTGCAGGTACATTCAGTGGTATATGTGAATACTGTGTGATAAAAGCCGTGGTAACGATGTGACACAGGCACCAAATTTCACTACAGTTTTGCCCAACACCAGCAGGAACGAGTCACACGATGAGAAGGTCATCACAGCTCCTCTTACCCACATTTCACGTGTTCTTTTGATTTCTCTGCGATGGAAGTCAGAACAGTGACAACCAGCGTTGAAATGAGGCACTTTCCTCGTGGATGAGTGAGGGCACTATTTCAGACACACCGCCTAAGGCATAGGCAGCCCCATCGACACCGTTGGGTGCGGGTTGCCTACCTTCACGTGTCGAAGTTTCTGATGGGGGCATTTGTAACGTGCTGAGCAAAAGTGCCTGGGGCACCGACGGTGTTGCCGAATTGATGGGTCTTAGAGTGACAGTTTGCCGTTCTATTCACGCACGTGTGAAGGGGGGTAGGACGTCAAACAGGCCGAATTGGAGCAGGAGAGGTACCACAGGACATTTTAATTTTCACTGCCTATACTTTTACAAATAAATTCATAAAACTTGATCAGCATGACCAGGAAGGACTCAGGATTCATACTCATAGCTGTGGAAATTCAAAAACAAAACAAAACCATTTTTTTTACACGTGTAATTTCATCATTTTTCACTTACTATTGGCTGCATGTGTTGCTATAGGCACACTTTTCTTCATAAATAAGAAATTTTTCAATGAATTTTGCACAGTTTACAAACTTTACAACAGATGTATGCAACTGTACAATTTGTTTCATTCATGAAAAAATAAATGAGCTTTACATATTAAACTTAATATTTAGAAAAAACTCAAATTCTATATTAATTATCTCAGTTTTTACCACAGTTTTTAATAGATTTTGAAAATTCTAGAGTTTCATACACCTGTGCAAAATTCTCGAAAAATCTCTCTTACTTATGAAGAAAAGTGTACCTGTTCAAATTTCGTCTAATGGCGTTGAACGGCCCATAGTGGTTCCAAGTTATACATGAGAGCACAAATTGCGGTCACGCTACACTCCAAAGAGTGGGATCACATTCAGTCGGGATGGAGGCCCACAGCGTCCTTAGAGTAGGGTTGAAACGTCCGAGAGTGTTAATAGTGTCAAAGGATATCAAAAGCATCTATCTGCTGCTCCTCACCCTGCGAACTGTTGTTTTCGACCATGAAATGTGTGGGAATCTAGTCCCCGGGGAAAGGTGTGGTTCCATTGACGCCCTTTATGCCACCCCCTGAGGCCATTAAGTGTCGATTCTGAGTGCCAATGTGTCTCAAGTGTTTCCTTGTCAACCCATAAGACAACAGCCAGATTTTAACGATTTCGCGGTTCTGACCTCCAGCGCAAAGACATCATAAGAACAACTGAAATGTGGGTAAGAGGGGCTGTGACGACCTTCTCATTGTGTGACACGTGTCTGGTGGTGTTGTCAGGATTGTGGAGAAGTTTTTGCCGATGTGACATTATTACCTCAACTAAAAGCTCGTTTGAACTTCTGAGAGCTGTGGCGTTTTCTTCGCATGTGTCGACACCTTGCTCTTTCAAGCGTTTCCGAACCCGAGAGTGACGTTGCTTTTGTCCCAGTACAGGGGAAGCTTTTAGCACTTCCGAGAGACATTTCGAACTTATGTACCGCAATTGATCCTTTAACTCTACTGCGGAGCAAAGATGTGGTTTAAACATTCGTCTGGCTGTGCAGATTTTTTTGTGATTTCCCTAAGCCAGTTAAAGCGAATACCGAAGAGTTTTTCTACAAAGCCGTGCTTGCTCACTATTTGTAATAGCCTCATCGACACGATGGGACGTCGGACATTATTCTTCCTGCCGCTTAAGTGGTTCTTTGCTGTATTTCTAGATGATTAATAATGCATTAATGACATTCCGCAAATTGGGAATCGAAAAACTTTTGTTAGGTGTCTTTCACGATCATCGTGCAATCAAATAATTTTTCAAACAAATGTTCCGTAACGCGGAGAGACCACCTTACAGACATTAAAACTGCATTACCAAAAAGGATATCAAATAACTAAATTTTACTGAAATTGCCTTTTACACTGTAGTAGGATTAATGGATAATTAAATTTCTTGGTGATTTCGTGTATACAGGTTCAGAAATTTGGTAGAGAGAGGTGCCACCTGCGGCAGTAACCATGGCTCTAACCCAGTGGTTCCCAACGTTTCTTAGACCATTACCTCTGAGTGTAATCAGACATAAGCTAGCACACATGCCTTACACCCACCCGCCGTCCACATTATCACCAACCAACTTCAGCACCTAACCAGTGTAATAATAATAATAATAATAATACTGTGTGCAGCACCATAGTAGCCCTGGTATAGCTACTGCTGTGTCGTGCTGTCAATTAATTCATTTATCTGCCTCTAAGCGAGTAGTGAAGCATTTTCTGGACGGTTAATGTCGAAAACTTTGAGAAGACATTTTTTTGATATATTTAGTATTTGTTACGTGTATGTTTCTCTTTTACCATCAGCGACGTTCGGGACAAAGCACAGCATATGTGTATAGAGGGTGGACTAGGTGAGGAAGCTGTAACCTCCACTGCATTAATGTTACTGATTGAGAAAAAGTAATTGTTGGTAACTTATGTAATCAGTATTAGAATCTTACAAAATTGTGATAATAGTAATGATCTTTTGAAAATAATTTACTTTCGTGACTGAAACGGAATAGAATCGTTTAGTTTTTACCCCTTAGAAAATTTCATTTTACCCCTCAGGGGGTAGTTAACCCCAGTTGGGTCATAGATAAGTGGTTGTCATTCCACGATGTTTCAACTGTATAGCAGAGTTATCAAGTGGATTGGCTGACGAGTGGTGGCGTGGTGATCTCTCGAGATTACCATATGTTTTCAATGGGTGAGAGATGTGGAGAAAGTGCTGGCCAGATATCAGTGGATCAGCCTCTGCAGGTGAGGGCAGTACCTACAATATGTGGTGTTGAAAGTTGTGGAGACTACAAAGGCACGTACGAAATGTAGTGACTGCTGTCCATATTATCGGCTCTGCAGATCGGAGCTGACTATAATATGTAGCCTCTGGTACCCCTAACCATTACGTTCGGTGCTGGGCCCGTATTATAATAACTACTACAGTCTGGCAACGTCCGTTCTCCTCGCAGTCTCCACACATGGACACGAGCGTTGTGACGCTGTGCGCAGGACCAAGACCCGTGTGACAAGACGTGGTGCCACACATGAGTCCAGTGTTCTCGTTGGGGGCTCCACTGCTGGTACACCGTTCTCCTTCTTGTGTGAGGCATAACACTATCTGCTCACTAACAAGTGGCATGCAAATCCGATTTCTGAATGAGAAAATTGCAGCATAACCTTCTTGATTACAGAATGGAGACGGCGTTACTCCTACCTTTAAGTAGGAAGCAGAGGCTGTTGCAGTCTCGGTTCAAAAGGAAACGCACAAATGACGACAAGCGAAGGTTAATAGAGATTCGTGCCTCTGTAAGAAGATCTGTTCACGAAGCATTCAACAACAACCACCATCACACCTTAGCATAAGATCTGGCAGAGAACCCGAGAAAATTCTGATCTTGAGTAAAATCACTAAGCAGGTCTTAGGCTTCTGTTCAGTTCCTTGTTGACCAGTCAGATGCGGCAGTTGAAGATAGCAAAACGAAAGTCGAAGTTTTAGACTTCACGTACACAGGAGAATCATACAATCGTACAGTCATTTGGCCATCGGACAGACTTTCGTGTGGACGACATAGTAATAAGTGTCGAGAAACAACTAAAAGATTTGAAAACAAATAAATCGCCAGGTGCGGATGAAATAACAGTTAGATTTTACAAAGAGGACTCTACAGCATTGGTCCCTTACCCAGCTTCCATTGATCATGAATCTCTCGCGCAGTCTCAAGCGACTGGAAAAAGACGCAGGTGACTCCATTACATAAGAAGAGTAAAATAACACTGGAGAAGCCTTGCACATATCCTCAGTTCGAACATGAGGCTGAGAAGCTTATGTCCATGAATCAGCAAGGTTTTAGAAAGCATCGCTGGTGTGATGCTCAGCTTGCCCTTTTCTCACATGATATACTCCGAACTGTGGATGAAGACCAACAGTCAGTTTCCACGTATCTAGGTTTCCGGAAAGCATTTGACACGGTGGTTCATTGCAGACTATTAGCGAAGGTACGAGTGAATGGAGTAAGTTCACCGATATGTAAGTGGCTCGAAGACTTCTTCAATAATAGAACCAGTATGTTGTCCTCGACGGAGAGTGTTCATCAGAGATGAGGGCATAATTGATTTGGGGGACAGTGTGAGCAGCAATCTGCGGTTGTTTGGTCATGATGCCGTGGTATACGGTAAGATGTAGAAGTTGAGTGACTGTCGGAACCTACAAGATGACTTAGACAAAATTTCTAGTTGGTGTGATGAGTGGCAGCTAGCCCGAAATGTGAAAAAATGTAAATTTTGCGGATGAGGAGGAAGATCAAACCTGTAATGTTCGAATTTAGTATTACTAGTGTCCTGTTTGACACAGTCAAGTCATTTAAATATCTGGGCGTAACGGTGTAAAGCGATATGAGGTGGAACGAGCCTGTGAGAACTGTGATAGGGAAGGTGAATGGTCAGTTTTGGTTTATTGGGAGAATTTTAGGAAATAGTGGTTCACCTTTAAAGGAGACCGCATATAGAACGCTGGTCGACCTATTCTCGAGTGCTGCTCGACTGTTTGGGATCCGTACTAGGTAGGATTGAGGGAAGACATCGAAGCAGTTAAGAGGCGGGCTACTAGATTTGTTACCGGACGGCTTGAACAACACAGAAGTGTTACAGAGACGCTTCGGGAACTCAAATGCGGATCCCTGGAGTGAAGCCGACGGTCTTTTCAAGAAACACTATTGAGAAAATTTAGAGAACCGGCATTTGAAGCTGATTGCCGAACAATTCTACTGCCGCCAACATACATTGGGCGTAAGGAACACGAAGATACGAGAAATTAGAGCTCATACAGACGCATATAGACAGTCGTTTTCCCCTCGCTCCATTTGCAAGTAGAACTTGGAAGGAAATGACTAATAGTGGTACAGGGTACCCTCCGCCATGAACCGTACGGTGGCTTGCGGAGTATCTATGTAGTTGTAGATGCAGATGTAGAAGGGGCAGTCAAATCAAAACGAGGCAGATTGAAGAAAGTAAGTAAACCGTTTATTATTTCAAAAGTAATCGATATAACTGTTATCCAACTGTGAGCCAGGGCGGTCAGTGACTTGAGTGCAACTCTTGATCCGAAGCATATCGACAGCCACGAATATCTTTCTTCAGGGTTCCAAAAATATGTGAATCGCTTTGGGAGAGATCAGGACTGTACGGAGGATGCGTAAGGGCTTCCCAGCAAAACTCCTGCAACGTTCTAGAAACAAACCTGGCAGTATGTGGGCAGCCATGATCGTGAAATAGAATGACACCGCCGTTCCTCGCGTTTGGACTTGACACGATTCAGTTTGTTTTTTATTAAGCGTCCACGTCCCACTACGCGAAGTGGACATTTTGCAAAAATTGAAGCGTGCTATGAAGTCCAAACGCCAGCAATGTTGACGGATGGTATCACTCTACTGGGGGATAATGCCCACCTAAATGTGGCCATGGTTGTTTTGACTACGTTGGTCACGCTTCACTGGGATGCCTTTACACATTCTTCATACAGTCCCAATCTCGCCCCAAGCAATTTCCAAATTTTTTGGAACTCTGAAGAAAAGCATTTGTGGCCGATGATTAGCTTCGAACGTAAAGGTGCACACTTGGGTACTGGCCGTCTTGTCTCATACTGGGATAAGTGTTAACAGTTGTGGCAATTATTTTTGAAGTAATAAACAGTTTACTTACTTTTTTCCATCTGTTTATTTTCATTTGAGTGCGCCTTATATTTCGTGGGATTGCGCTGAAATGCTAATCATTTGCATATCCAGGCGTGTAGTACAGTCCATATCTGCCTGACATTTCTTGCATGCCACTTTCGTGCGTTCGTAATGTTAATGAGAACCAGGCGTATCTTGTAATCTGTGGAGGCCACGTTAAAAGATTAGGCTGATTGTGCTTGCGACGAAAGTTTTCAACCCGAGTCGGCTTTTGCTTTTACATAAACATTATGATAGCTTTATGGTGAGTGAAGACTTGTTTATAACTTCTTTTAGAACGACTGTGCTGGCCGCTTCGATAGCTTCGTTCCTCTCTGTCTGTGCAACCATATAAGATAATGGCTGCCGATCCGAGTATGTGAATTTTTCATCTTTCGTGACAGTAAGGGGCCGTGCTTGCAGCAAAGCGAGGAAACAAGGACTGGTCACTCCGTTTACTTTGTCCCTCGCCAGAAAAAGCGTATTATTTGATTTATTTCGCTAGTTTCACACGTAAGGCGTGAGGATCCTGAGGTATTCATTGCCTTGGTGCGAACACGTGAGAAGTTTGGAGCACTGTTCGGCACCATGGTGAACGCAGCCATTAATTGCAACAGGCGCTGTGTCCCAACTGATGTTCGTAGATAACGCAGATGATGAGATTTGCCTTGAGACCTAGCGCTTTGAGTCTCATTTCATTTGTTTTATTGTGTAACTGGAAAGTTTTAGCTGATATTCGCACGATTCGACTAGTTCTGTCCCATATCACTAGGTCAGCATCCTCTTCGGAACACTTTTCATTGATATATCCATCGTGTGATTGATCTTCACATTTTTTGTCTCTGTAACGAACGTATGAAACCATGCATTAAATTGGAAGACATCTAGACCTAAAGATTCTGAGGAAAATAGTTATAAATATTAACAGTATTCTACAGTAGATAGAGGTAGTAGCTTGCGTTGTATGGAACTTGAATAACAAACAATGTCTGACTTAGATTTATAGCCTTCGACTCACCGACACACCGCTCCGTCCATTTACAAGAACTTTGACCGCTGTCGCTTGTACTTGTCCATAAAGAAACAAACAACATATCTCTTCCCCGTGCAAATATCTCACGAAATGACTGTGACAATACCAGCAGAGTACTACTATTTTGGTCTGGAACAGGAATCCAGGGAAAGGGGGGAGTAGCTGCCGAGCGTTGTACGTGGTGTACGTTGCGCCACACGGCGTTATGTAGCTTTCTGAGTATAATGCAGATGTAAAACCCCGGGGATTAAGTGCCTAACAAGCACACACTCGCAACTCTCGTTACTCTTCCAAACACGTTACGCATCAGAGAGGGTCTGCATGTACTTTACAGTTGCGTATCTGATCTGCAGCGGTCAACATGGTGAGGAGGGCAAAGCCTCTGGCATAAATATCATCGCAAAAGGAATAAATACGGTGTTTAACAATTACTCAAAGTGCAGTACACAACAAGCACACATTATTATAGTTCTGCTTAGGACCATCAACGCTAATGTCACGGAGCGTAATGTGCTATAAGTGGCTAGGTGCTGTATGTTGCATTCAAAGCGGTAGGAGAGAGCTGAGAAATTTACGACCAGAGATCGAAATGGTACTGGCTACAAATAAAAACAGACTATTTCTTCATTTTGAAATTAAAACCTCAATAGGAATGGTGTATGAGAAAACGAACTTTGTGACATGTTACATACTTGGCAATAGACAAATGATGACGATATGTGACCTCTGTCTCATTATTTTCTATCGTTCCCCGTTTTTTTATAATTAATTCCCGTGAACAACTACCAAAAACACTTTACGATGTATTATGATAATATTTTAACAATCTATGTCACATAATACAGTATGTGATCAAAAGTATCCGGGCACCCCCAAAAACATACGTTTTTCATATTAGGTGCATTGTGCTGCCACCTTCTGCCAGGTACTCCATATCAGCGACCTCAGTAGTAATTAGACATCGCGAGAGACCTAATGGGGCTCTCCGCGGAACTCACGGACTTCGACCGTGGTCAGATGGTTGGGTGTCACTTGTGGCATACGTATGTGCGCGAGATTTCCACACTCCTAAACATCCATAGCACCACTGTTTCCGATGTGATAGTGAAATCGAAACGTGAAGGGACACGTACAGCACAAAAGCGTACAGGCCGACCTCGTCTGTTAACTGACAGAGAGCGCCGACAGCTGAAGAGGGTCGTAATGTGTAGTAGGCAGACATCTATCGAGGCCATCACACAGGAATTCCAAACTGCATCAGGATCCACTGCAGGTACTATGACAGTTAGGCGGAAGGTGAGGAAACTTGGCCGGCCGGGGTGGCCGAGCGGCTCTAGACACTACAGTCTGGAACCGCGCGACCGCTACGGTCACAGGTTCGAATCCTGCCCCGGGCATGGGTGTGTGTGATGTCCTTAGGTTAGTTAGGTTTAAGTAGTTCTAAGTTCTAGGGGACTGATGACCTCAGAAGTCCCATAGTGCTCAGAGCCATTTGAACCATTTTTTGAGAAAACTTGGATTTCACGATCGAACGGCTCTCATAGGCCACACATGACGCCCGCAAATGCCAAACGACGCCTCGCTTGGTGTAAGGAGCGTAAACATGGGATGATTGAACAGTGGAGAAACGTTTTGTGGAGTGACGGATCACGGTACACAATGTGGCGATCCGATGGCAGGGTGTGAGTAATGCGAATGACCGGTGAACGTCATCTGCGAGCGTGTGTAGTGGCAACAGTAAAATTCGAGGCCGGTGATATTATGGTGTGGTCGTGGTTTTCATGAAGAGGGTTTGCACCTCTTGTTGTTTTGTGTGGCACTATCACGGCACAGGCCTACGTTGATGTTTTAAGCACGTCCTTGCTTCCCACTGTTGAAGATCAGTTCGGGGATGGCGGCTGCATCTTTCAACACGATCGAGCACCTGTTCATAATGGACGGCCTGTGGCAGAGTGGTTTCACCACAATAACATCCCTGTAATGGACTGGCCTGCACAGAGGTCTGACCTGCATCCTACAGAACACCTTTGGAATGTTTTGGAATGCCGAAGCTAGCGAGAAGATAATTGATGTAATAAAACTAAGCAGCTTTTATAGGTCGACCATATAAAAAGAATGGTCGACGACTCGTGGCGAAAGTGAATTCAGAAATGGACTCAGCATCGCGAAAGTATGTGGTAGGAAGGTGTTGATGGGGCAATAGCGGTCAGAGGTCTTCAAGCAGGAGACTGACTGAAGAGGAAGAGGTGATTCGTAATGAGTACTCCATGATGTTTGTGGATTGCAGGTGAACGACATCGGAACCTTGCAACGATATCTCTGCTAACAACCAGGCAGCCATCTTCAGCTCAGTTTTACAGTCACCTGAAGATGGCTGCCTGATTGTCAGCTGAAATGCCGTGGCAAGTCGTTGACGTGAGCCGGTTATAGTTCCAAAATATCGTTGGAACTTTCGCCATGAGGTGATGCGGGATCCGGGAGGTGAAGACTTACTACCCTACCTCGATGTTATTGCATTTGGCCTCTCATAGCCGTTATTGGAAACATGCCATCACGTTACAGTAATCAAGGACACTCGTGAGTGGAAAACCCGTCGCAGTCTGAATGATTTGAAGACAATTCTGTATCTACTGTCAAGTGGTTCAGCGTGTGCTCGTGAAATATTGGAATAAAAACTCACACAATAAGCCGACCGAAGCACCTTCATTCCCGGGTGCAATAATATTGTTGTCGACTAATAGTGCTCACCGCATTATCCCACTCTGGTAACGATGAGCCACGATTCCTGGCCTGCTTCCGTCTGCTTGACGTAGAGGATCTGATGTTATCAACTCTCCCTTTTCGTAAGCGGACAACCGGCAAAGGGACAATGCGACGGTAGGAACAGCCCGCTCCCAGCTAAAGATACCTTGGCCCGCCGCCATCCGGCCCTGCCTATCTGGCGATTCGCCAGCAGCCTTGACGATTGTTTCCAAACAATGAGCACGCTCCGTAATCCCAAGGAGTGCAACTTGGCTGCCCTTCTTGTTCCGGAGGAACCACTCCTCTATTCTGTCCGGTCGTCGTAATTCGTACTTTGCTCCTCTAGGTCATCAACGATTTTCGCTTAGTCACTCTGTTCCAAGGGTAGCAGAGAGTTCGTATAGCTTTAAGCGCTGCGCTCTGGCTTACAAGACAAGGAGATGTGCATCGTAGTTCAACATGGAAGTAAACATTGTGTAGTTCGTTCCCTCGCGTTTGTAGTCATGTTATTGGATTCTCCTTCCGTGTCAAAGTCCTCCTCTGCTCGGTTATCTGTCTCCTGTCTCAGTGTTTTTTTATTTTTTTTACGCTATTTATAATTTCTGTCTCACTCCTTCAGTCATCAAGTGCCAAAACATTGCCGAATAGTACACCCCACAATAATTATTCGTTTCGTCCGCCCCGATAGCTGAATGGTCAGAAGGCTGTTAGCCCTCTGTAATAAGGATCATTACACAGTTCTTCTTAACAACACAGGCATTGCTTAGAGTGTTGATCTGTTTAACCCTGCTCCTTTCCTTAAAAAGCTATACACTTATGCTCTTTGAAATTTAAGAGCCTAATACTAATAAACTCATGAAAATTTTTATATTTTTAAGTTAAGATGCTATCTGCAAGAGAATAAATAAATCTTCACAATTGCAAGCAGACAATCAGACCAGAATTTTCTGTGCTTGACATTTTATTAGGGAGTGCAGGCTTCACTTTTCTCACAATCCCTAGCCTTGTAACACGTCTTCTGAAAATTCCTTGATCCAGTGCAAAGAATGTAAAGAAATTATCACATATGGCATTTTGTCCTTTCGCCTCATGTGTCATATCCATGACAACCCACATGCTTTGATTTTTCTCAGGTTTTTGGACACACATTTGTGATTTCGTAACATAATAAGTAACACTGTCGCAAAATGTCCATATTTTTATCCCATAATTTGAGGGTTTACTCGGTATATAAAATCTGAATAGAAAACGCACACGGAAAGCCACCAGCTGCTTATCTACAGTTACATTTGTGCCAGGATTATTTCGAAGCTATTTCCACCCACTATCTCCACAGAACTGTTGTACGTGCTAACTTGCCATCGAAGCTTAACATGCTTGTGAAGAAACAGAAGCGTTTCTGTGACTTTACAGCAGAAAAGATGCCTCCACCTGCTTCTGGATCTCATTGATTCACCATCGTCAAGTTGATGCTTCGTTTGAAGTTTATACACACTAGTCGGTAGTAAGAAACCAATGAACTACGTCCACATCAAACAGTTGATGAAATATTATTGATGAAATAATGACAATTGATAATGTTCAATGTAATAAGCTTCTTGCGTTGTTATGTAACTTAACACATTTCAGAACAGACCCGCATTCTCGTTTAAAAAAAAAACCATTATACACTTATCTTACAAAGAAACCGTTAAGTGTGGCCGGCCGGTGTGGCCGAGCGGTTCTAGGCGCTACAGCTGCTACGGTCGCAGGTTGGAATCCTGCCTCGGACATGGATGTGTGTGGTGTCCTTAGGTTAGTTAGGTTTAAGTAGTTCTAAGTTCTAGGGGACTGATGACCTTAGAAGTTAAGTCCCATAGTGCTCAGAGCCATTTTAACCATTTCGTTAAGTGTGAGGTCGTAAATTCAACCATTAGTAAGGCTCATTTGAAAGTGTTGTGTTAACAATGATGACAGGAAAATATTAGCTGTTAATGACTCAGCAGGTGCATCAGGAGGGCGACAGAGATGAACCTGCTATGAGATGCATGTATAACGTTTCATAAAATGGACATTGTCGATCTTTAAGAAAGGTTCAAAACAACCATTAACTCGCTCCATGAACACCGAATGAAGATTGGCGCGTCACGGTGATCACTGAAGTTGGCACCATCAAGATCGAAGGCGAGCTCCTTGGGAGTTACAAGCCGTTCAGGACGTTCTGCTAGGTATCCACTCTTAAATAATGCGAAACGTATTGGGGCAACGGGGTGATGACAACGGATGGAATGTGATGACATGCAATCAAATGCGAAGCAGTCAGTCGTGGAGCTTATCCTGAATCCTTTAAGGCGTAGCAGCATATTGTGCGATAGTGTGTTTTATAGGCTGAATTTGTCCAATGGTTTCAGATGGTATGAACTGCAATGTCACACATTTTTCAGGAGGGATAGGATACTCTATGAAGTGTGATTTTTGTACTCAGACCAGGAATGAAGCAAAAGCAAGTTATTTTGACCTGATATTGGCCAAAAGTAGTGCTTATACCACAATTGTAGTTCTCTTACGCCCATTTTCCCACTCTTGCATGCTGTAACGTAAATATTCCCTACTGCCCTTGCAATATCACGCACACGAGAAAGAATCGTAGGGGGCAGAGTACCTCCAACTTCTCCCAGCTCAATAAATAACTTTCCAGCCAATTTACCATTCAGATTAACAGTCGACATAACTGTATATGAATGCGTTAAGGCCTTGATGTTAGTTGACCTTGATGCAACTCTCTTGGTACCTCTAGTTTCCAGGGTTCTTTTCACATGAGTTTCCTCTACAAATCCTGATTGCCCGGAGTTGAAAAGAAATTCCTTACTAAACGATGGGATAAGTTTGTCTATCGTAACTACAAATTTTCGGGCCGACTAGGCTGTTTGCTGTGCATCGTCAACGTGATGCTTCGTTTGAAATTTTGTTATCTTACATTTTCCAATTCTGTAGCGCTGTGTTTGAAATTTTGCAATCATCCACTGCGTTCCTTGAAATCACTGTAATCAATGTCGCGCGCAATTTGATGTGCATAACGTAGTTGGTTATTATCGTACACATTCTGCAAAATGTATCGAGCTTCCTTGAAAGTGCTATCTGTCACTCCTTTCTCACTTTGCGAAATTTCTTGGGTTCCTTTTTGACGAAGTATCAACTGCAGCAACTGTGTTGCATATATAATGCTATGTTTGCTTTGTTTATCGTTGCCATTGCTCTGCTTTGTGTCAACACCACCAGCACTGTATCGAGTTGCTCGTTTACCAAGCAGTTCAAATGCAGTACGTAGCCTCGTGCTGTGCTGGGTATCTACAGTCCCGCCCCTTGTTTCCATTAGCAGCCAATAGTGTGGTTTCTTGGTAAACAATAAGTGGAGCGTTGGATACTGTAAACGTCATTGGCCTTTTGCGATTACGCACTCAAGGGGTTCCTTGTTAGACACATAGAAATAAAATTTTACTGCAAGTATTTGCAAATATTTTCGAATATTTAAAAATCTGCGTCATGTAGGCCAAAGGGGCATAAATGTAACAAGTTAATCTATATATAACAAGGGAGAGAAAAGAATGTTACGAGGCGTACAACTTTGCTTCCGCCGTTTTCCCTCAATATTTGAGGCTGTAATGAAACAAGTTGGTTTCATATATATCATTCAAAGTATTTTCCATCGTTGGACACTAATTTCTCCCATCTTTCGGGCAGTTTACGAATCCCCCGTGAAAAAATTGTTCGTCTTTTGAAGCGATCTACGAATCGATCCAATTTGTGACTTCTTCATGAGATAGGAGGTGTTGGGTTAGCTAGGCCATGCGACACTGATCTAAACAGGTGATAGTCAGAAGGAGCAATGTCTGTAGAACACGGCGGGTGGGGTAGGACTTCCCATTTTAACGTTTCCAAGTACCTTTTGACCTCTTTTGCAATGTGGGGTCGAGCGTTGTCGTGCTGTAAAATCGCATTATCGTGCCTCTCGCTGCATTGCGGCTGTTTGTCTTTTAATGCTCTGCTCAAAGGCATTAATTGCGTTCGATAACGAGCACCTGTGATTGTTTCACTTGGTTTTAACACCTCATAATACACGACGCCAAGCTGGTCCCACCAAATACAGAGCATGATCTTGGAGCCGTGAATATTCGGTTTGGTCGTCGACGTGGAATTATGACCGGGATATCCCCATGATTTCTTGCGTTTAGGGTTATCGTAATGAACCCATTTTTCGTCCCCGGTCACAATGCGATGCAGAAATCCCTTCCGTTTTTGCCTCTGAAGCAACTGTTCACAAACACACAAACACCGTTCAACGTCTCTTGGTTTTAGATCACACAGAACCCAAGTTCCTTCTTTCTGAATCATGCCAATAGCGTTGAGACGTTTCAAATAGCTTGCTATGTCACTCCCACGAATAGTGTCAGTTCTTCTTGAGTTTGACGCGAGTCTTCACTCATCAATGTCTCCACTTCTGCATCTTCGAAAACATTGTCTCTTCCACCACTATGCCGGTCTACGTCGTTAAAATCACCGTTCTTGAAGCGTTGAAACCACTCACGGCACGTTCATTCACTAATAGCGTCCTTACCATACGTACTAGAGAGCATTCGATGAGACACAGCCGCTGTTTTCTTCATGTTGAAACCTCCCGCAAATGAGAATTAGGCTCGTAAACTAACATTTTCAATCAAGAACAATTTTATGATGCAGGCACTAATCGACTAATGTTTGAATGAGGTAATGGTGACCGAGGTCCAAGCTAACTGCCGGACGTCTGCGATCTGTTTCTTTCGATCGTTACTTGCCGTTGTCGCCACCAATCGGCAAACGGCGGAAGCAAAGTTGTACACCTTGTATTTTAATTTGAGCGATAAACTGTGTAGAATCTGTAGGAAAACGAAATCTAAATTTCTAGTGCTAAAATTTAAATATAAAAGAAAACCTTATGGAAGACTGCTTCCTTTCCGTTTTATACCAACCAGAAGATAAAAATTGGGTTAAGGAGTTGCTTTCTCTGTTCTAATGTGCGAACTTAGCCGCTTTCAACACTGATTGGGGAACACAGCTGTTCTGTTCGACCCTGAATTAGACCACGCGTTGCGCGCCAATGCCTAAAGCGGCGTTCCGGATGGCAGGGCGAAGGAAGCAGGGCTGGTCGATGGTTTCCGGCAGTCGACCTTCGCCAGGACGAGGTCGAACGCCGTCGTGCTGCAAAATCGGATCTGCCGAACGAAGCGGCGCGACTCTCGCAAACAGCCGAATAAACTTTGTTTTCTTCTCTTTTCCAGATACCACTTCTGTACCAAACACTGAATGCCAGTATCTGGGGCAGCTAACTTTGGAATGACAGTGGTGGCACGTCCTGTAGAAGTGTACTGATTTTATCATTTGAAGACCAAAGCCGTATAAAATTTTCGCTTTGCAGCGGAGTATGTGCAGACATAAAACTTCTTGCCAAATTAAAACTAAAATTTGAAGACAGTTTTCAAAATACAGAAAAGAGCAATAAGAATAATAGCCAAAAATAGTAGCCGAGCTCATTGTAAAGATCCTTTCAAAACCATGGGGATTTTAAGTACACCATGTGAATACATATACCAATCAGTTGTACACATCAAAAATAACTTTGACAACTACTGCACAAACAGCTCTGCCCATGAGAATGGAACAAGGGGTAGACTGAACATACACTTGCTAAGAAAGAAGAAAAATAAAACACAAGGCAACATTTTCTGCCAAGAAATGAAGCTGTATAATAAATTACTCTAGGAGATTAAAGAGATTACTAAAAGAAACTTAATTAAAATGGCATTTAAATCCGTTAAGCAATACATTTCATGCAGTGAAGAACTGCTTTGATAGAGAACACGAGTAGGAGTTTGGCAGAAATTGTTGCATACATCAGAAATAATATAAACGATACTAAAACATACATTGTTTCACATAAAATTTTGATATTGTTTTTCCCTTCTTTTTACTTTACTTTTTACTTTTCTGAAAAAAAAAAAAAAAAAAAAAAAACTTACTCCCAATGCTATGCAGTGTATAATACTACCACCTCATCGTCTTTATGAGCTCAACATCTTACTCGTTATAGTGCAGGGGTTCCCAAACATTCCCTCTGACGGAACACTTTGAGAATCGTGGCTCTTTGATGAAACACCTTGTTTATTTTAACGATTAATAAAATATAAAAAATGAGGAAAACTTGTTTTATTCAGCATTTGCTTTAATTTTAAATTACAACTAATAACACAGAAATCACAATAATATTTTAAAAAAATAATTGACATCATCAAAATATCAGAAAGCGCCATGTTATTAACAGTTTTTTGCGCAGAACTTATTCAAAATTTGAGAATCCCTGTTACAGAGGGACGCTGACCCACATTTTAAGGTTACCAAATGGGAAGTTGCGGCGCACAAAATGAAAAGCAGGCATCGTCGCTATGGTCCTGATATCAGCCGATCGCGCGTGTCGGTTCCTTTTATGAAATGTTTCAAATGGCTCTGAGCACTATTGGACTAAACATCTAAGGTCATCAGTGCCCTAGAACTTAGAAGTACTTAAACCTAACTAACCTAAGGACATCACACACATCCGTGCCCGAGGCAGGATTCGAACCTGCGACCGTAGCAGTCGCGCGGTTCCGTACTGAAGCGCCTAGAACCGCTCGGCCCCAAAGGCCGGCTCCTTTTATGAATCAGTGCGCGTAGTGTGTGCAGCGCCTGTGAGTGAGGAATGAACGGTGTAGCACTAGCCGTTTATATTTTAACTAACTTCGTGAAACGGTATTGTACACTTGGGATAAAGCGGATGTGGTAGCACAATTTTAAACAGACTGGCATTGTATTCGCGAGGGTGGAAACTCCTGTCTTCATCTGGACACATTGATTTAGATTTTCCATGGCGTCCCTACATTATTTCAGGAAAATGCCGACTCGGTTTCTACCATAAGGTCACGGCCGACTGCATTTCCCATCCTAGTCATACTAGACCTGTAAGTATGTAAATGCCTGTATATATGAATTACGTTGTTCTTGTTCTTAAATTTTAATGCAAAGACATGTTCAGTATTGTTGTAAAAGTGATCTACGGATGAATGAAAATTGAAATGCCTTGTGGCTAGGGCCTCCCGTCGGGTACACCGTTCACCTGGTGCAAGTCTTTCGAGTTGACGCCACTTCGGCGACTGGCGTGTCAAAATGGTTCAAATGGCTTTGAGCACTATAGGACTTAACATCTGAGGTCATCAGTCCCCTAGAACTTAGAACTACTTAAACATAACTAACCGAAGGACATCACACACATCCACGCCCGAGGCAGGATTCGAACCTGCGACCGCAGAAGCAGCGCGGTTCCGGACTGAAGCGCCTAGGACCTCTCGGCCATAGCGGACTGCCGACTGGCATGTCGATGGGCTGAAATGATGATGATAAGGACAACACAACACCCAGTCCTTGAGCGGAGAAAATCTCCGATCCAGTCGCGAATCGATCCCGGGCCGTTAGGTATGACATTCCGTCGCGCTGACCACTCAGCTACCAGGGACGGACTTCGGATGAATAACGCAAGTTGACGTAACTTTTCTATATAGAATCAGCACGTAAATTCATACTCTATATCCACACTCCGCAAGCGGCGAGTGCTTCTTGTACAACTGTCTGTCCCACTTTCCCTGTTCCATTGGCGAATGTGGCGCGTGGAAGGAGTGATTGTGGGTAGACTTCAGTATTA